>NC_051157.2:158553012-158572959 GCF_013339745.2 Dermacentor silvarum | reverse complement strand
TCCACTTGAAGTGTCCATATAATTGCTATCACCATAAAATGGAGCTGGGCAGGCAACTAATGCTAGTATGGACTAACCGGGGCCTTTTAGAGTTGCAGAATGGTGTAGCAAGAGAAGGAAGCGCAGTCGTGGACGGCAAGAAACTAGGTGAGGTGATGAAGTGAGGCAATATGCAGGCGCAAATTGGAATCAGCTAGCCCAAGACAGGCACAAATGAAGATCGCAGGGAGAGGCCTTCGTCCAACTAGTGGACATAAAATGGACTGATGATGATGATGATGATGATGATGATGATTCGGCAAGGAAACAGCCAGGCCGCACCTCCCACGTCCACAAAACCCGGCCAGGTTTGCAAAGAAAAGCTTTGCTTTTGAAATAACTTCAAAGAGGTTGGTCGTCTGACAGCCCACCTTTTTTGCGGCATATCGACTGCCGTCGGCACCGTAAGCTTCGAAGTCGAGGAAACTCCATTACTTTGTCAGCGACCAGGGTGATTTGGCGCTTTTTACTTCACGGCTTTGTATGCAGCCTTCGCACTTACATTCTTGAGTGCGGAAGCGAGTGCGGACATTTGGAAACCGTTGTAAACTCCATGAAGCAGGACGTCTGTCAGAGCGGGCGCGCTTTTTGAGCCACTGCTTTTTATGGAATGTATTTATCTGTTTCAACAGAACTGTTTATCCATACTTAACGCTGACGGCTTTCTTTCCCACCGGCCATATACTCTATGTTTTCATGAATCTCAAAAGATGACCGAAACAATCTTGGAGGAAAAAGGGGCTAAAAAGATAGTGCATTTGTCCTAAGAGAAATAATCAAATTGATATTTGCTTACCAACAGAAAAAATAAAAATATTATTTGCCGTAAAACAAACTTACCTTTCGCGCTATGACAGACCTGTTCGTCGTGCACCCACCCCAGGTTGTTAACTACGCATGTGGTTAGTTATATGTGACGTATTTGACGCGATAATACTCATTAATTAATTCATATTACAGCGAAGCTGTGAAGGATTCACTATCCGATGGTCGTGTCCACGTGTAGAAAAAAAAGGTCGGTGGCCGTATGCTGTACGTGCAAGTGAAAGCGCGCGAGGGACGCGCGCTTTTACGGGCAGCGACCGCATGGCGGAGAGCAAATGCGACTTCTTCCGTCGCGCAAAAGGCCGTCGGGGGATGGGAGGGAGGGAGGGGAGGCAACGTTTAGCTCCGGTACCAAATGCGTATCTTGCGACTTGACGCAAGGGGAACTGGCGACTCACTCACAGTCTAAGAAGATGTAACATAAAAGACATGCGGCTGGCGGTGTTTTGTTCATGACATTTGTTTATGGGCTGTCATTCTCAAAATTCCGAGGAGCTGTATAAACTTGGACATGTAGCAGCACCAGCTAACGTGCAGAACTGTTGTCTTCGGCAGCGGCGTTTTGCCCGCGTTCGCACCGAACGCGCGCGTCGTTGGTGACGTGTTTATGAAGATTGTGCTAACCCTTTCCGTACACCCTATGGCGGTGTACCGTAGCGACCTTAAGGCAATGGTCCCTGTGGTCATTTCTGTGGTCATTTCTCATTCTTTATTAGTTCAAGTAACCAATTACACCATCACATCTTTTAGTCATAATTGGAAATACATAATTCCCACCATAGTACAGCTTTGATGGTCTTCCCCTCCACCCCAGTGGAAGGGCTGACAGTTTTTTTTGTATATATAATTAAAACAACGAATGAGGAATAGCGCAGAAACACTCAAGCATACTATAAAAGACCCACATAAAATTTCAACAAAGCTCCGAAACTTGTTCTTGTTGCCGATAAAGACGCCTTGTGTGCTATCCATAATTACCAGAAACTGTCATTATTAATGTCCAGAAACTCACATTATTTCATACTTAGTATCAAGTTATTTTATTACATTACTTTGTGACAGGGCGATCAAAAGGCTGGTGAATTTCGGTCCGATTTTTCCTGTTTTTCAGTGTGGCAATAACTTTTCAGCAGTCGTAAGCATATCTGTAGCGACAGGTGAAAACTCGCCGCAAACTGTCCTAGCAGGTGTCAGAGGACACTAATCCTAGTAAGGTCACGTTTCGTATATGCCCATGCAACGGTTCTGTCTTCTGAATTATTCATTAAATTGAACTTGAACTTTCAGCAAACGTGTTTGTGTGCGCGTGTGTGTGGGGTAGGGTTGGGGAGGAGGGAGAATCTGTCAGAGGCTGCAGAAACGTGCCTTCTTTCTTGCCCAGCCTTGGTTAGGCCTATAGTAGCTAAGCTCAATTAAAACAAAACAAAACTAGCTCACCTATCTTTAAGCTGTCATAATCCAACTATTCCGGAGAGGGGTCAGCCGCGTTACAATTCTTCTAGCAGTTGTAACTTGCTCTAAAAGAAGGTAAATCGTTAGGTATTCGCCTTACGTGCGTTTAAATATACGGGAAAGGTTCACATTCTAGTAATTAATTACATAGGCACAAGGCCACCAGTGACAGGAATGTTTGATTGGCGTTACTACATTTGCATTTAACAATAAGAAGGAAAGCCCCTGCTCAACGTTTCTTATTTTTATACGCAATAAAATAACGTAAAAGAAGTGACTGGTACATCAAAATAATAAAATGAAAACTGAGTGTAGCTTCCGGCAAACCAAGACTAAGGTTTAGAAACCGTTTCCATAAGTTCTCCTGTGTCAACGAAAGAAAAGTCAACATTTCTTGTACGCTGTTTTTGGTGGAGAACACCCATTTCGTGGCACCTTACTCAGGCAGATCTCAACGTGCAGCTCGAAAACTCTTTTGTAGGACGTCACGTTCTGGCTCCGAGTGTGCATCCAAAATTCGATCGCTTCTTTACCTAGGCTATAGGTTAGGCCTCCTACCAGCACCTTGCGTTCAACGTATTCCAGTCAGCATGTCAGCCCCTTGTTGCGCTGTCAAGACATCTTGTTTTTGCTCTTCTAACGCCGAGAAGGCGCATATTGATCAGACAGAATTTTATTTTTGTGCTGCGCTGGACTCAGACGTTGTCGCCCAAGGCAAGAAAAACGCGACGTGTTTCGAATTGGAATGTTCCTCTTCCGAATGAGCAACTAAGACCACGCAGCGCTACGTGATGGGCGGAACCGTGGCTTATCCGGCGGGCGTCACCTAATCAGGTACCGTATTGTCAAAGCTGCTTGTTAAGAATTAGAAGAAAAAAATGATTTTGCAGTTTTGTCTGAGCGGTAATGTGTTGATGGCGTCAGCAGTATTTAGGGTTGCACAGACGGTGTTCTACTGATACGACGGAGCGACTTGTCCATCCTTTTGAACCTCATGTTGGCAGGACACAGCACACGAGTCAACTGCTTCTATGCAGCGGAAACAGCACACTGGTAGCTGTTAGGCGTCTCACAATGCTGGTGTTAGGAGGAGTGCCGCGTCCGGCGTGGCAGGAGTCGCACCTCAATGGCTCACGAAATGAGACAGAGGGATATACGTCAACTTTTGTAGCATAAAGTAGACTTGTCCTCCTGCTCAGACGACTGCATGCGCCGGGTGATGGTATGCACACAGCTCTACGCCAGAAATGCTACACTCGCGGACAACTTTCTGCCAAAGCTATAGAACAGACGCGCGTCTGTAGCATGGCTGCTGACAGTAGACCTGTAATTTATTTCACGTTTTCTTCTGCGGACAATAGAGAACACATGTGTTTAGTTTTCTACAGCACATAACTTGAAAGCGTACATGAGTTTCACTAGTAAGAGACTTTAATCTTTGTTTTTTTGTATGCCGGTGTCACAGAACCACATTTGATCGAAATTAAGCGCGATCCGGATCAAAATTCTCGACTGCGATTGGTCCACTCGCGCAGCTAGTGCAAACGAGCCAATGACGACCTAGAAATTCGGTGCGGATCGGGCTACGTTTGGTTACTGGAGCGTGAAATTTTCATAATAATGAGCCTTTCTTACATTGGCGATATCATGCTTCTGATAATTTAACTGATATGCCAATGTGTAGACGGCGTTCACTTTTCCCAATGGGTAGATGGCGTTCACCAATTGCATTATTGCTGGCGATATCTTTTCTTGCCTAGTCAGGTATCCTAAATATATAAATTTCATGCGCTAATTTTCCTTAGTGCTCGCGTTTTATAGCGCCACTAGTAATCTCGTATAGAGTTTTAACCAAATATTCCATATTTTTATGCCCTTCGAGGACTTTGGAAGATGTATTCATTGCATTTCTTAGTTGGAGATCGTCGTACGACACCTTTGTTTCGAAGAATTTTCTGGTCTGCTATGCACTTCAGTGCGTGAATTTGCGTAGATTTCTCGTTTTCTAGACCAATGCGTCGAGTTCACTAGAATTGAAAGCCCAATTTTGCCCGAAGCTTGCTCGACGCGCAAATAATCATTTAACTCCGACGACGCATCAGCTCAGAAGTGTCAGTTTGAGCTAGAAGCAGAATTTGCCACAGTATTTCTGGAGGTAAGCAATGTACTCCTTAATTCTAGACGGGGTGAAGCTCTAGGCCACTTGAAAAATTTCGATGGCGCAGTATCTCACGTAGAGCGTAGAAGTTTAGTGTTTTATTTCACAATGACAAATCTGCGATTTCAGTACTTGTGTTGTTTCCTAACGTTGTCGAAAAGTCGCGTAATTTTGCCTTCTTCTTCTTCTTCTTCTTTCGGGGGTTTTACGTGCCGAAACCAGGTCTGATTATGAGGCACGCAGTATTGGACGGCTCCGGATTACTTTTTGACCACATGGGGTTCTTTAACGTGCACTACAACGCAAGCACACGGGCGTTTTTACATTTCGCCTCCATCGAAATGTGGCCGCCGCGGCCGGGATTCGATCCCGCAAATTTGTGCTCAGCAGCATGTTGTCGAGAAGCCAAAAGAACACATCAACAAGATAGATATTATACTTTTCTTGAAGTATGTAGCGTTGATTTTCAGCTATGCGGTACCAACTATCCCCACAATACGCCTTAAGAGGAAGCTTTAGTTCGGGCCCAACTCCGATGCCGCCTATTCCAATACACATAAAATGCAGAAGCACTTTTCTGAGATAACCACTGAGCCAATTTTAATAAAATTTGTAGCATTTGAGAGAGACAGTCAAATTCTAGTTACTCTTGGAAGCGTAATTTCGATTTAGGGCCTGAATCTCTGGAACGAACTTTTGGAACATTGGTAAGTTTGAAAAAAAGATAGAAGCACGAAATTTTCAAACTCCTAGCTCCACACCTTGAGCAGATGTCACATTTCTGTAAACTGCATCCATTAGAGCACCCAAAGCGGAGAGATTCGACATGTAAATTAATATCTTACCTGAATTTGTTACATTGTTTACACAATGGGAAGAATGCATTAGCGGCCTCGCGCTTTAGAAGGCCTAATGAGTGATGACTCGTTCTGGTAGGATCATTCTGACCATGGCCTGGAGCTTGGGATGCCCGTTGAGTGCCGCAAAGGTCCTCTAGCGTTTGCAAAGACCTGTGTTGATTGAAAAGAAGGCGTAGTCTCAGTCCCAGCGATGTCGCATCAAGAGTTCGGAGAGCCTTATGATCTGGGTCATCTTGTTGCGGACTTTTAAGAAGAAGAAGTGTGTGTGTCTGCATCCCCCTGCGATGTAACAGCTTGCAAATCCTGGTGGGTCGTCCACAGATTGATCACGTGGTGGTCGGGTGTGGATGCGTCCGCTTTTACCTACACCGTGCTTCTTGCGTCTGTGACCACTGCCATGAAACAGTCAACCTAGGTCCAAGACCTCCTGTGTGTGGGGTACTTCACAGAAACTTTCCCACTCTATAAATGATACGAAATTATGGCGGTCGCGGGGTATGCCTATGAGATGGATCGAAATGTTTTAGCGGTCGCTGCCTCATTGGTAATTCTCACCTTGCACTGGCCGATTTTATTCGTTGTGGCCACTGCGAGTTCCGGGGATGTGTCATGGTGCCGGGCACAATGCCCGAAGCCTGTCGGCTGGGAAACACCATTAGCTAGAAGAAGATCGAATTCTTGTGCTTCATGCGTGAGATGTCCCCTGCGGTATCGGTGAGGTGGTATCTCCAGATGGTGTTAGGCGCGTTGAAGCCTTCACATATTATCGTTTCATCGTGGGGATACGATACTCATATGTGGCTCATCTACTGGAAAGTAGCTGCTGGTCTTGTCACCTTGGGTAGGACGACTACCGATACCACTATTTTCATTTGCATGTTGTTGAGTCCTTGTGTTTCGTCTCCAAAATATTTTGTTGTAATTTGGCCATGCGCACTTGCTCGTAGCGTGTACATCGCCAGTTCGTGCTTCGAAAACGCTTGTTCTATCGGGCCGGTCATGTGTTATGCTTGGAAGAATGTAGTTATGGTAACCCGACACACTGGGCAGGGTGCTACGCGTGTCCTGAAGCAGGATCACAATGTGCTAGTGGTCCATTCCATGTAGACTATCGCTGAGCTCGGCTACGTTTATTTTGCAACAGCTTGCAACATTGGCTTTACACGGCACGGTGGAAGCTACAAAGCACTGTTTCACTTTTGAACGCCACAAAATTATAGCATAATTCTTTTCGCAAAGATAGATGCGTGCATGTGCTTATCATAACAAATTAAAAAAGCAGATATTTCTGAAAAATATCAATTTTTAAGAGTGTCCTATTACCTTAGTTTTCCGAATTATCTATACATGAACATTCACATTTCTGTTCTATACATGAACATTCACATTTCTGTTTACCACCGAGGAGCTTGATGCGGCTCTTGTTTTGTGTAGTCGTTCATCGTCTCCTGGACCACATGGCATATCGTACCGCATCTTGAGCCACCTGGGTTAGAGAGCACGAAATGCGTTGCTGGATATATTCAATGAATCCTGGCTGGATGGAAACGTCCATCAGGAATGGAAGACAAGCCGTCTGGTGCCATTCCTCAAACCTGGCAAGTCACCACTAGAGCTCACGTCATACCGCCCAATCACACTGGCAAGTTGCGTAGGGAAGGTGATGGAACGCATGATCCTTGCCAGATTGGAGTGGTACCTCGAAGGCCACAAAGTTTATCCAAACGCTATGGCCGGTTTTCAAAGTCTCCGTTGCTCTATTGATAATGTAATCGATCTGGTCACTTATGTCCAGCATGAAAAGACATTCAAACGGTTATCTCTCGCCATGTTTCTCGACGTAAAAGGAGCTTATGACAATGTTGCTCATGACGCCATACTTAACGCTGTTGAATCGGCGGGCCTTGGTGGCCGAGTGTACCGGTGGACCCGCAACTACTTACAGTTGAGGTCCTTTTTTCTGCAGACCTATGACGGTCCGACCTCACAACACTACACATACCGTGGTGTTCCCCAAGGTGGCCCCTTGAGCCCCACACTATTCAACCTTGTTCTTGTCGTTCTCGTGGAACGCATACCAAGTGCTGTCCAGATATCAATTTACGCCGATGACATCTGAGTGTGGACGTCAGGTGCAACACGTCCTCAGGTGCGCGCGAGGCTTCAAAAAGCCGCGACTTCAATATCGGCGTATCTTAGCGAACAAGGCCTCAAAATTTCACGTGAGAAATGTGCGCTGGTCGCGTTTATGCGGAAGCCAATGACGTCCTACGCCATATCCATCAATGGGCAAAACGTATGTTATGCTAGGACGCATACATTCTTAGGGGTGATCATTGATCACCCATCAGCTGGAGTCCTCATGTGGCCCACCTAAAGAAACGCCTAACTGCCATTTCACACATTTTTAAATTTCTTGGAGGAAAAACATGGGGAACGTCAATACACGCGATGATACAACTCTACATGGCGCTGTTTCTCGGATATCTGAGGTACAGCTTACCTGTACTGATCAATACCTGCAGAAGCACACCCGCACAATCGAAAGTGCTCAGGCCCAGGCACTAAGGGTTTGTCTTCGATTGCCACGATGCACATCTACAGCGGAAACAATCGCAATAGCTCAGGATTACCCAGTGAGAACTCATATGACATTGGAAGGGCTCAGAGCACACATCAGGTACATTGCCCGCGCCCCTTTCCATCACCTCGCCAAGCTGCCGAAAGACCGACTCAATTCCTCCTTTTGCCAGGTGACGTACCGTGACTGCCTCCCTCGAGATTATACGCCTGCCGAGAGGCTGCAATCACCTCCTTGGTGTTTGGCTCGCCCACAAGTTCGATTTTCGGTAACAGGGATTCGAAGGAAAGCAGGACTCTCGTCACCAGCTCTCAAGCAGCTATCTCTACTAATGCGGCACGAGACATAAAATGACCACCTTCACATTTACACTGATGGCTCGACAACTCTTGACGGATTTACAGGAGCTGTGATCTTCCCCGAAAAAGCCGTGACCTTTCAGTTTAAAACTTGTCACCGGACAACATCCACTGTTGCGCAGCTTGCTACCCTTCGCAGAGCCCTTCACATGCTTCATACGATTTACCACGAAAATGGAGTATATTTACTGATTCGAAGGCAGCCCTGCAGTGTCTGCTATCTGCTTTGCGTCGTGGACCAGAAGACCAACTTGTGCTTGAAATAAGGCAGATATATCACCAACTAGTATAAAAAGGACATGATATTGCTTTTAAGTGGCTCTCAGGCCACTGCGGCATCATGGGCAACGAACAGGCCGATGAAGCTGATCGGAGGACTCACGAAAATGCTGTGAAGGAACTCATTCCACTTTAGAACCGATGCAGCAGCAAAGCTTCGTATACTTGCGCGTGATGCCACTCGATCCAGATTTCCGGTATACTTGACTGCACCACTTGGATCCATCCCTCCGACTACATATTCCATCTGAACTTTCCCGAATCGAGACAACTGGTCTCGGCCGACTGTGGTTTGGAGTATCTTTTACGAATGCGTTTGCTTGCTGCATCGGAATGGCGGACAGTGCTACCTGTGATAGTTGCGACAGCGAGGAGACAATCGAACATATCTTGTGTGATTGTCCCCGCTACAGCTCCCAGAGACAGACGCTCGTGACGACGCTGGTGTGCCTCGACGACCGGCCGCTTTCTGAGCAGACGACCTTAGAGTGCCAGCTGACGCGGTCTTCACACCAGAAGGCGATGAGCGCGCTGATGAGGTTCCTCCGGACAAGCGACCTGCTTGAACGACTGTGACACTCCTGAGTTCCTTTGTGTTGTTGTGTGTGTGTGTTTTTAAATGCAGAGCATTTCTTTAACTCACATGTAGCGTGCCGTCCGTCCGCAACAGCTCGAGCACAGGTGCGCCCTCTCCCCCACTCCTCCTTTCCCGCATAACGCTTGCAGCACATGTAGAGCGCGCGAAGCGTCGTAGTTGAGTCGCGCTCTGGCGCTGCAAGCACCGTAGCAACAGCAGGTGCTGGCGTGATAGCGCGCCATCTCTCCACCCCCTCTCCCTCTAACGCGCGCGCAAGGAATATAAAGCGGGTTGGCGCGGGCTCCACTCGTCAACTCCTGCGCTCTCTTCTCTTGCGTACGTCGGCGGTCGAAGTTGATAAGCGATGGAAGCAAGACCTTCAACTCGACGCAATCCAACATCAGCGCCGAAGCACCAGTTCAAGACATCGTACCATCGTCTTCGTCGACGGCGGCAAAAGACAAGGCGGCGAGGCGGCGCGCTGCCGACGCCGAACGCAAGCGTCGTAAGCGTGCTGCCGCCGCCGAACTTCGTGAACGAGAAACCGCAGCCAGGCGTCAACGTCGACAAGCGGATCCCGAGCAGCGTGCACGAGAAGCCGCGGCAAGGCGTCAGCGTCGGGCCGCGGACCCTTCGAGTCGAGAATGACACGCGGCTGCGACACGTCAGCGTTGGGCCGCGGACCCCGGCGTACGGATACGAGAGGCGGCGGCGAGCAAGCGTCGTCGTCTGGAGGCCGCCGCCGCCGCCACGGAGCCCGTCACCCCGGAGGGCGCTGGCGCGGAAGCCGTCGGGCAACGTCAACGGGACTTTGGTGGTGCCGACGCGCGCTTCAAACGCGAGTTCCTGGATCGGAGCTTCGGGCACAGCTGCGACGTGTGCGACCGGCTGTGGTTCGACAACAACTTAACCACGGTCGGGTAATATAATAATAAGAATCGCAGTGATGCCAATAAAATAATAACAACTTTACGTTACCTACTTACGATTCTCTCTTCTCTCTATACCCAGGCCACCACCACCACACCATCACCACCACCAACACACCAACACCACGGAACCCCACTATGCTCTGCATTTACACGTGTCCCTCGCGCGGGGGCATGCGACGGAGCTTTTTTTGATCTCCCTCTCTTTCTGTGTGTGGTTATTTTTCTTTATCTTTCTGTCTCCCCTTACCCCTTCCCCCGTGCAGGGTAACAAGCTGGATATCTACCTTCCGCCTCTCTGCCTTTCCCATCTCATTTATCTCTCTCTCTTTTCACATTTATGAAGCACGCAATTCTCGTCTCTTTCTGAAATCCACCTCTAAAGGCGGAAAAATACTGTCACAGGCGATATTTTAGCGATCTGTACGAACTAAACAAAAAATTGCCCGCCTCCACCCTGTGAAGGTGGTTGGAAAGCGAAGCTTTTTACGCCACCCTCACGGTGACTGCGGCACACTTGATATTTCACACACTACAACGTAACTTTATCCACGGCCTTTATTATTATTTACTTCACAACAATGTTCACTACTGCTTTATGATCGGTGTGATATACACTCAAATTTTCAGTTTTCACTGTAGTTACATTCTTTGCCAAGGTTAAATCAATGCACTTTCGGCGAATGGTGGTTGGTTGTTTTGCATTGGTGAAGCACACGAGTGCTAACTCTTTCCGTGGTCTACCCATAGTGGGGTAGTGTAGAAAATGAACCGAAGCAGTTACTAGGCTGGAAGGGTTTCGAATGACGTCAACCCTCTTTCAAGCAGCTGCATAAGCTTTGCAACAGCTGCAATCTAATCTTACGGACCGCGCCGAGCCTGTTTCCGTTGTTTGCCCGCAGCCCTTATCATCCATCATCTTGGCTCATCACTTTGAAGCTTGTTTTTGTGGTTTTTCTTGCGAAAACTAGTGCTTAGTTGTACGCTGAATGCCTGAATTCAAGTAAGCTATACTGCTATACCTGCAATTGTTAGCGGTTCGTCGGGATCGTTTTTTGATTACAACGACGGACACGACAGAACCCTTGGCTGGTAGAGGTACAAAGCTTCGCTTTAAAAAATTCAGAGCCCTTCCACTTCTGTGAAGATAGAAGGCAGCGAAGGTGTGACTGTGGTGGGTCTGTTGTAGTGAATATTGCTATAGTCAATTTATATATTACCATTATTGGTTATATTGAGTGTCTTCGGCAAGTTCGTCAAAGAGCAAGGACACCGGCATCTTTTTTTCCTCCGGCGCTATGTCCAAGTAGTGCGATTGCTGCGCCAAGTCCGTCCCATCGTCGTAGACTAGCGTATGAGCCACAGCGTTCATAGCCGCGGCACACTGCACGGCAGCGTCAGGATCCTGTGAGATCTATCCCGCTGCTGCTCTCGGCGGCTCATACTCGCATATCCAATGCGGGTATGCGCCACACGTGATTTTATTAGCGCTAATCGTGACGTAACTGACTGTTACGTCACGGTGACTAACATGACCTATCTACATGTTAGTCATCGGTTTTGACACCTGTACTAAGGCACAACTGTCAAGAAACCGCCCCGCACATGGAGCCAGAATACTGATGATGATATTTTTTCTACACGCGGACACGTTCCTGGGGAAGCTAGCCCTTAACAGCTTCGCTGTCAAAGAGCATGGAGATTTACAAGAATGAGAAGAAAGAAATTAGAAGGGAAAAGCTGTACGCGAACACGAAGGGAAGTGCCTTGCTATATGAGGCTCGAGCTGGTTTCCTAAGGACAAAAACACACCGGAGCAAATATTCGCATCTAGATGAGGTATGTGTCTGCTGCGACCCGCCGTGGTTGCTTAGTGGCTATGACGTTAGGCTTCTGAGCACGAGGTCGCGGGATCGAATCCCGCAAACAGCGGCTGCATTTCGATGGGGGCGAAATGCGAAAACACCCATGTACTTATATTTAGGTGCACGTTTAAGAACCCCTGGTCGTCCAAATTTCCGGAGTCTCCCACTGCGGCGTGCCTCATAATCAGATCGTGGTTTTCGCACGTAAAAACCCATTATTTTTTATGTGTACGCTGTGGAAGCATTCGAAGAGCACTCAGCACATGTACATTGTAATGGCATGCGAAGGGATTTACCAAGTGAGACCCGTAGGTAACGCGCACCTTTCAGAAGCGCTTAGATTTAAAGTGGACGGAAGCATCAACCGGTCAGCAGTCGAGATAAGCAAGAAACGTTTAGAGTATTGGTGTAAAAAAAGATTGGCAGCCGATCCACGAAGTGAATGCTGTTGATGGAACGAAGCTCCTTGGACGATATCAATGCTTTGTGGTCCGTGAAACGTAGAGCCAATGGTTCTTCGATTGGATCTAGCCTGAAGTTGGCAAAGACAAAGTCTATGCACGTTCCCCTGGTGGTTGTTGGTTGATAAAACTGAAGACGACGAAGAGGAGAGAATGCGTGAGGCGAGGGCTCGCGCTAGCGCCATCTTGACCAGTTGGTTCACAAAACCACAACCGCCGGACGCGCAGTCGCATCGTTCCTGACATTTATTGTTCCGAAACCCGGGAGAATACTGGCGGCCTGCACCGACGATGGATCGACTGCGACGCAGCAGACGCGTACTTCGAGCCGCTTACAAGGCTCATCCCGTGCGCTACCGATGCACTACAAGCCGACAATCCTTCGCCATCCGACCTGCAAGTTATTTCGAATGACCTACAAGACAAGGACTCGGCGCTAGCAGCGCTCAACGAGAAGATTGCCGACCTCATGGACGACGGTGACGAGTATGAGGCGGAAGCCAGCGTCGCTCTGGAGTCACCACGGCAAGATCCGCAACACCACGAGCCGGGTCCGCTTGATTCTGAATTCTGCTGCAGGAGCCGTAGACAGCGCCACACAGAGCTTTCTCAGCGAAACCGTCACCCAAGGTGTCTCCACTCAAGCAAGTTCTCGAGCACCGTTACAACGAGTTGCCCTACCGAAACTACAGGTACCCGTTTTCTCCGGTGAACTTCGCGAGTGGCAGGGCTTCTTCGTCGGCAGCGTGCTTCGCATGCCGCCGAAGACCCCTACTTCCCGAAGCTGCCCCTGTAGCGCATTTGCCAAGGGAAAGAATTAGGGAAGCAACACTGTTTGAAATTGTGGGAATTAGCTTTTGTGGGCCACTCTATTGCCGTGCTAAATTACCATCCACTGTAAAAGTGTAAAGCTTTGTTTGTTGTTTTGTGCTGTGACGAGGGTAGTACACCTATAGCTGACCACAGATTTGACAGTGCAAGCATTTTGATAGCCTTCAGGAGCTTTGCAGCACGACATGCAATTCCTGCTGTTGTGCACCATGACAACGCGAAAACATTCCGCTGCAGCGCCAAGCATTTGTGCTCCCTATTCGAAGACAACGTTGAGGACTATGACAGCTCTCACCGAATCCAATGGCGCTTTAATGTTGAATGTGCGCCTGGGTGAGGAGGCTTCTGGGAGCGTGTAATCCGCACAATTAAGGATGCAGTGAAGCGTTGGCTGGGACGGAGCAGCTTGAGCTACAACGAGCTACTCACCGTGCTTGCGGAAGTTAAGGTGGCAGTTAACTGCCGTCCGCTCACCTACTTGGAGGATGATGTCACATCCACAGCAGTTCTGACGCTCCCACGCTTCTTAGTCGGCAAGCGTCTCGTCACTTTGCCAACAGAACAAGAAAACCCTCCTCTTAATACTGATGTGCCTGACTTTCGACGACGAGCTCGGCATCGGGAACCGCAGCTTCACAGGCTCTAAAAGCAGTGGAAGAAGGAATACCTTTTTTCCCTGCGCTGTGCTCATCACAGCAAGCCTGTGCCATCATCTAACTTAAAGCCCGACGATCTTCTCGTCGTCGAAGACATAAACACTCCGCCTATGGCGTGGAAGATGGGCCGCGTCGTTCAGGCGTTTCAAGGAAGAGACGGTATTGCGCGGTCCTTCCTGATACTACTATCGAACGGACAGCAAGTGCGACGTCCTATACAGCGGCTTTACCTCCTGGAGGCGAACACGTGCAACGCTGCCGCGGGAGTGTGATGAAAACTGAAGACGACGAAGGAGAGAACGCGTGAGGCGAGGACTCGCGCTAGCCATCTTGACCAGTTGGTTCAATAAACCACAACCCGCGGACGCGCAGTCGCTCGTTCCTTACATTTGTTGTTTCCAGTCATACGAAATGCATCGTAGAGATATATCGATACGTCGTAGACTGCACAACCCAGTCGCTGTCCGTGATGTATACGTTGAAGTCTCCGACAAGTACGAAGAGGTTGTTCTTGTACTTTGATTCGTATTCGCGCATGGCTAGATCGATGTACTTTGCTACGTTGCGAGCGAGATTCGGGGCCAAGTACACTGTCATGACGATGGTTCCGTCGGATAGTTTTATTGCAGCATGTTCGCCGTTGTGAGATTCGCTCGGTTTTGGTAGGTCGAGATACACCGCGGTCTCTGGCAATTTCACGTACATCCCAACACCACCCGCCGAACGCTCTGCTTCTGTGCATACGACGGGGAAGAGTCCATTGCTGTGCGGTCTCGCGTTCAACGATTCGGTAAAGCAAAGGACGTCTGATTTGGTTAGTATGGGATCTCGTTCGACGTCTTTTGCGTGGTCATTGGGGGAGCGCGCCGTGGAGAGAAGCGGGGGTCGGGAAGTGAGCTAGGAGCTGGCGAGGAGGAGACCGCATGCGCCATGCCACCCTCCTCCGCCCTCCTGGTTGCTATGGCTACGGCGCGGCCAACGTTGGCCGTGAGCACTGACAACGTGGACGGACGGCCAAGCCTCGACCCTAAGTTGCTTCGCCCCTAAAAATAACAAGTGCTACGCGTAGCGGTTGTCTACACCAAACCTGCGCATCTGCAATATAACATACGGTGAAGCATACAACTACATTCTATTTCGGAATATCTGGCGCCTTCGCACACCCCGTAGCACAATTACTGCGAGGGTATTGCGAGATGGAGCACAGATGCGTGTTCCCCAAAAAATTCGGGAGAGAGAGAGAAAATACTGCCAGCCCTTCCACTGGGGTGGAGATGGAAGACCAGCGAAACTGTACTATGGTGGGGATTATGTATTTCCAATTATGACTATTAAGATGCGATGGTGTAATTGGTTATTTGAACTTTAATGAAAGAGAAATATATATGATGCGGTGGTTTTCATTTATTTAGTTACCTTATGGTCGCTACGGTACACCGCCATAGGGTTACAGTGTCTAGAATATACTCTAGGCACTATAATATGGTGTACGGCAAAGGTTGGCACGTTCTCATAAACGCGTCACCAACGCCGTGCGCGTTCGGTGCGAACGCGGGCAAAACACCGCCGCCGTCGAGAACAGTTGTGCGCGTTGTTTCTAGACAGCACACAACCGCTGTCAAAACGCTGGCTACGTGACGGAGAGAGAGAGATTGTGGTTGTGAAGAGATGCGAACGGCTGAATGCCTTTGTCGACTTTGTTAGGGGAGATGCGGCCGAGAGCCTAGAGAGTAGGCGTCTCGTCAGGCGGCAGAGGCCGGCAGGGCTGCGCGCATGCGCCGCAGTGGGAGAGCGGGCACGCACCCGCACAGCCCATACTCTATCTCACAAGCTGTTGTCAGCACTGCCGAAACTACGAGGCGTACATAGGCAATATCCTTGCGCGGGGATATATAGTTACGGGAGCAATTGGCTGATTTTTGGCTACACTAGAGAGCTATATTTTTGCTCGCTACAAATATATATATATATATATATATACAGCGATACGTGACATGTTAGGACCTTTGCGCATGCACGTCGTATAACGAGAATTACTGTGGCAGTCACCCCCGGCAACCCCAATAGCCACCCTTAACCGTGATCACTTATAGAAAGATGGCAGCACCCATACACAGCCGACCACCCGCTTAGATCCGAATTCCTGCTTTTTACGGGCTCTCCGCCCTGTCAGCAAGAAACAAAGGGCCAAATTCGTCATCGCTAAGTCTCATCTCAAGCTTAAGTCAAATCGTAATTATTGAGATGGGCTATTTGTTCTCACGCTGCTAGAACTGCTGACACGGCACCGAGCCGTAAAACTGGTTTGATTTCTAGTTAGCAGATGGCGCCACAGCATTAGCATTGGTGATGCGTTGACGATGCGGAAGGCTATAAAAGCTTAATTGTTCACTGCATCATCAATTTACTACCCCGCTCTAGTATGGTACATGATGGCGGTAGCGAGCAAAAGCCAAGTAGACGAGGAGCTGTGCCGCAGGTGAACATTTATGAGAGCGCTCGTACTTACTACTTGCCAAGGAGGCTGTAAGGTAACTGCAGGGAAAGTTTACAGGAGAAGCGAAGCCCCGCTGTCGCACACATGTAAATAAAGCTTATGGTTATGGCGTCAAAACATTTTTTTCGTCAATCCACCAACCATGGCAGGCAGACGCTGAGCACGCGACGCGGCATGGATGAACACATCTCGAGGAGCATTCGGCCTTCCTATTGGCTATGAATTCGTGTAGCTTCCACAGTGCTGACAACAGCTTGTGAGATGGAGTATAGGGTGCTTTGATGCTCTCCTCCCCACCGCTCCCCTTCCACTGGGAAGTCGCGTTTGCTCTCCGCCGTGCGTTCGCTCCCCGTGAAAGCGCGCGTCCCTCGCACTCGCGCGCTTTCACTCGCACATACAGGATACGGTCAAGGAGAGTTTTATGGCGAATTCGATTGGAAGAGCAGGAGCACTCAAAAGCACGCTGAAAGTGCTTGTTCCAGAGGTGACGTGTTTCAGTGGTCGAACAGGAGTGGGAGAGCCGTCATCGAGTGGTAGAACCAGAGCAGTTTCGCTGCGCCGAGAGCAGCCGGGAGCAGTCCCGACTGCTCTCGCCTGAAAATCGAGTACGCAGGAAGTCCCGTGATTTAAACAGTCATATCCTCCTCATTTCCTTTATTGCGATAGCAATTATATGGACACTTCCACCGGATTTCTGTCGTCGCCGTCGCCATGAGGTTCCCTATAGTAAAAATCTTCGCCGCGCCGCCGTATGCACGAACGGAAGCGTGCGTGAGACGCGCGCTATCACGGAGAGCGAACGCACTCAATCTCCCACGCGCAAGCAAGGAAGCGGGAAGCCAGCGCCGGAGGGAGCGCGGGGGGGGGGGGGGGGGCGCACTTCTACTCTGCCAACAACCGCGTTCGTCGCTCGCCCGCACCGTCTCTTATCCCCACACGGCTCTGACCTTTACGCGCCGTGCATTCGCCGCTCAGTTTCCGTTGAAGCGATAGACCGCACGTACCTTCGCCCGCTGCGGCGTCTGCGCTTGCTGCCAGCGTTTTGACAGACCTTGTCTGCAGTCATTCAGTGTGATCTATTCATGTTTGTTTGTGCGCGCTCACACCACGCTTTTTCATTCAGTTAGTAATAGTCGGGCCACATTTTCCAACGCACGCTACACATGCAATGCTGCCCGGATCGGCAGTGCAGCGCTACAGGTGTGTCCCTTCGCACGCGCTGCCCACGGGAAGCGCTTCTCATCAACACCACCGTTTCACACGCGCTTCTCGTGGTCATCGAGTCTGTCTTCATGTCCGTCTACTTACGCCGCAGCACACCTGTTTACTTAATCAGCTCATGTTTACTACAATTCATATTGCTACCAAAGCCGCTCACCTTACTTCGTATGACATTTCTGTGTTTCTATCGCATTCACTGCTTCGCCCTTAGGGCGAAACTGTGACATTTTTTATTTTGCTTCAGCCGGCGCGGGCGGTGGCAATGGCGGCAGCCAAACGTAGTTGGTGTTTTGGCACCGCTGTTTTTGAGGTCGATGATTCGAGCGAGCTTCGCAGCGATTTAGCGACAGATCCTGGCATTTCTAGTCCGCCTTGCTTCTCGTTGGATGCGCGGGGGACAGCGGCAGCAAAGCGTCTTCGCCTTGCTGAAGTGCTTGAGACGCTTAACGGTGACAGCAGCGAGAGCTGCTGGAGCTCAACTTCAGATTCAAGTTGCAGATTCAGATGATATTCGCAGGCCGAACATTGTGAGATGCGTCGGCGCTGCACAAAAGTATGTAGTACGTGGCCGCAAACGGTGACAGCGTTACGCCCGACAGATTACAAGACGATTACGCGTGTTTTGCCGCTCTCCTGCAGAGAATAGTGGGACGTCGATTGCTTTGGTCACATGGTAGATTTCTCCTCACACGTCCCCCTCCCACCTGCTCTCCGAATGCACGCCGTATTCCAGTGGCGGGTCTAGTGTCCCTGCTCTCACTGCACTGTCACCCAACTCCGCACTGCGCGGCGCCCTCTCCTGTTCTCCCAATGGAATGCGCCATTAGATGCGAAGTGCTGTATGGTGGGGGCTATGTCACTCCCTCTCCCATCCATGCGCCGTCCGGCGTCCACACTCACACTGCGCTTGCGCATCGTCTTCCCCTCCTCTCCATGTCTCATGTCCTCTCCTCTCGGCATTCCTGTTCGTGTGTTCTTTCGTCTTTTCGTCGTCCTTGTTGCGCCTTTCGAAGCTATGATTCCTCCGCTCCTCTCCGACGCTCCTCTCCTCTCCGGATTGCGCAACGAATGGCAACACCTGCGGCTCCGCGCGCGATAATGCGAAGCAGCTTAGGAGAGGCGCGACGGTAGGCGCTGCATACTCGCTGGGGGGCGCAACTCAGCTAGCAGCTAATGACGGCGCGGACGCTGGAGTGCGCTCTCTCATTCTCCTCCCGCAACGCCGCGATGAGTGCCACGGACGGCGCCCAGCGTCAACGCCAGTGTCAACGCCAGTGCCAGCGCCGCGGAGAAAGAGGGCTCGAGCCGCTGACACGAAACGGCAGCGGCGACAGGCCGATCCCGAACTTCGAGTCGACCCCATGGCTGCTTCGCATACTACTCAGGGTTCCCCTAGGGAGATGGTTGTAATTTTTTTCTATTGCCGGTCGCGACCATCTAAGTGTGTGCCATTAACAGCTTTGCTGTAAAAAAAGACGTTGGTAATGAACGAGTAGACACCTTTAAAGTTCAGGTGGTCAAATTTCCGTGTCCAGTTCGCTTTAAAACAAAAACAGAATCCGCACACTACACAAAATGATTTTCTTAAAGAGCAACGCAAAACAGCACCCCCCCCCCCCCCAAAAAAAAAAGCTATTTACGTGTTCCTATAGTGTCTGTGTGCCTGACCTTGCCAACGTGTTCGCACTCACTAATCTTCATCAGTGGAGTACGAGCGCACTTTTTTCGATAAGAAGGTCATTTGTAAGTACCGTCATTCGTGGGCACAAAACCGGAAACGCAGTCGTCTTCATCGATCACGCGTGAGGTTCTAGCAGGGGCCAGAGAGGACGCTAGTATTGTGCAAATTTCATAAAGCAACCAGAAAACGAAAGCACTACGAGTGCATGGGTTACGCTTCTGCCACATGCTGAATCGAGTGTGGACGGGTGAATCATGGGAGTGTTCAATAACTATTGTGAAAAAAATCGAGCATGCAATTCCATTTCTTCTTTGCATGTGCTTGCCACCACAGGCTTCGTTGACTTAAAATAGCTTTCAATCATTTGTAGCCTCATCGCGTATACTGGCATGTATGTTTGATGATGTTGACCATCTTTTACTACTTATAGAAAAAAAAATCGCAAACGTACCATGTTCACTGCTATTTTATTACAGTAAAGAAAGGTAAACCAAGGGCGCTTTAACGTAAAGTAATTCCAACTGTTTTGATCGAACTCCCGACGTCAATTTACGTAACCACCTACGCAAGCATCGGGCGGTGACCCGCAGCGTTGTCTGAACAACCCAATAAAACCTCCTCGTGTAGAGGAGGTCACCTTTGTTCGCTTTCAAAACCAATAACTCACCTCGAAAGA
>NC_051157.2:157792642-157935075 GCF_013339745.2 Dermacentor silvarum | reverse complement strand
CTCTTCATCCGGATGCCAAGCAAAAGTGCTATACGTCTTGCGCGCATCCCTCTCCGTATCCGATATCATGAGAAAAGTGGCTGCTTGTACCTCTTGGGTTGCTGGTTTAGGTACGTTGCCGTGCGAAGCTCGAACTCCTGCCGCCAGCCCCATCTTCCCACTTTGCCATACGTCTCCTGTGGTGTCCAGGACTCTTGGCGGTGGCAGTAGCGCGGTGACTGGGGCGCTGCAGTCTGCTGGGCGCTCTTGCTGTTCCCCGTTCTCCATTCTCGTACTAGTTTGGACCTTCGAGCGCGCCCTCGTTGGCTTGCTACCCGTCCGTTTTTCTTTCACTGGCTATCGTACATCGCCGCATTCCGACCACTCTGACACCATGTGGTTTTGCACAGATGAGTGCATCAAATGAGCGCTTTATTGAACGAAACACTCTCTTCTATACACTTATCAGCAGGGGCGTTGCAGCCAACTGATGCGCGTGGTGCATGACAGTGCACTGCTCACACCACCATGCTCGAGGTATTCCGCAATGCCGGTCTCCAACTCAACGCCTCAAAATGCCGTTTCGGACGGGCCGTAAAACCGTACTTTTCCATCTCGTCAACGCGACAGGTGTCCAGCCCGATCCTGAAAAAGTTCGCGCCGTGAAGCATTTTCTTGTACCTTGTTCGCCAAAGACGTACGCAGTTTTATAGGATGTGCTCCTATTTCCGACGTTTTATTCGTATTCGCCGACATTGCGCGTCCCCTACTGCGCTCCTCACAAAAAGACGTTGCTTTTACATGGGGCTGACCCCAAGCTGCTTTTCGGCGCTTATAGATGCCCTGACGACTTCCCCCATTTTAGCGCATTTTGATCCGACTGCACCCGACGGAACTTCGCACAGATGCCAGCGGCCGTGGAATCGGTGCCGTCCTCGATCAGCGTCAGATAGGGCCACGACTGTGTTTGCGTACGCCAGCCGCCTCCTGTCCGTACCGGAGAATTACTCCATACGAACGGAGTTCTTGCTCTTGTCTGGGCTGTTGCCAAATTTCGTCCCTACCTTTTGGCCAACCTTTACCGTCGTAACTGATCATCACGCCCTCTGTTGGCTTCTTCTTCTGCCAAACCCTACAGGACGCCTTGGTCGTTGGGCTCTGCGCCTCCAAGAATATCTCGTTTTCAGTGGTGCACAAGTCGGTCAGCTTTATCATTGCCGACTGTCTCTCACGCCATCCCGTGGATTCCCCTGACGTCTCCCGAGCAAGACACCACGCCTGCGTCTTGTCTATCTCGGACCTCGTTAATATACGGGACGAACACGCCGCGACTCGGCTTTACGTCTATCATCGACAGTCTCAACTCCGCCACACCCAACCCTTCCCTCCACTTGTTACGGTACCTTATACCACCATAATATGCATCCTGAGGGCCCTGAACGCCTCCTTGTCGTGCCTGCCCATCTGCAATCAGATGTCCTTCGCCAGCTTCACGATGAGCCCACTGCTGGTCACCTTGGTGTCACCCGCACTTATGATTGCGTCAGGCGCCGTTTCTTCTGGCCTGGTCTCTATCGCTCCGTCCAACGATATGTCGCTAGCTGCGACAAATGCCAGCGCCGCAAGAGGCCAGCTATGTTACCTGCCGGTCTGCTTCACCCTATAGACATTCCCGCCGAACCATTCTTTCGTGTTGGGCTCGACCTTCTTGGTCCCTTTCCAACCTCGACATCAGGCAACAAGTGGGTTGCCGTAGCGACCGACTACGCGACGCGATATGCCATTACCCGTGCCCTCCCAACCAGTTGCGCTACGGATATCGCCGACTTCCTCCTTCATGACATCATCCTGCATCATGGTGCTCCTCGACAGCTTCTGACCGATCAAGGCCGATACTTTTTGTCTCGCGTCATCGATGACATCCTTCGTTCCTGCTCTACCCACCACAAGCTCACAACTGCTTATCACCCCCAAACGAATGGACTCACAGAGCGCCTGAACCGAACTCTGACCGATATGCTTTCAATGTACGTCTCCGCCGATCACCGCGATTGGGACGCTACTTTGCCGTACGTTACTTTCGCCTACAACTCGTCCCGACATCACACTACTGGCTACTCCCCGTTTTATCTCCTGTATGGACGCGAACCTTCTCTGCCTCTCGATACTTTACTTCCTGTCAGCTCAACCACCACGTATTTTTTTTTTATTATTTATAACATACTGCAGGCCCATTGAAGGGCCCAGGCAGGAGGGGCATAACATAGAGATGTACACAGAAATACATATCAGCAAACAGTTTGTTGAATGGCATCAAGGCTTGCAATGTGTGATGAAGGTAACTGGTTCCAGTCTGTTATGGTTCGAGGAAAGAAAGAGTACTTGAAGATGTTAGTTCTCGCGTAGTAGGGTGTAAGTGATTCGTGGTGCATATTTCTTGACAGCCGTGCTGTGGAAGGCTTGAGGTAGGAGTCAGGTTTAAGGGATAGCTTGTTGTTTTTGAGTAAAAAGAGGAATTTTAGCCTGAGCATTTTCCTTCGAATTTGCAGCGTTGAAATACCGTGTTTTTTCATCACACGAGTAGGAGAGTCAGTGCACGATACTTGGAATATATAAACGGACAGCCTTACGTTGGATCATCTCAAGGGCATCGATATTAGTTTTTGTGTATGGGTCCCATACGGAACACGCGTACTCTAGTTTTGGCCTTATTAATGAAGTATATGCAAGGAGCCTAACGTTAGAAGGAGCATGTCGCAGTTTATGTCTCAAGAAACAGAGTTTACGGAAGGCGGACGAGCAAACATTTTTAACGTGCTTGTTCCAACTAAGGTTATTGGTTATAGTTACGCCTAGGTATTTGCATTCGTTAACTTCAGATAGAGGGCGGGCAGGAAGGTGGTATGGGAAGGAAAGGCTATTTCTTTTGTTGGTAATTTTCATATAAACAGTTTTGTCTGGATTAAGTTGCATTCCCCATTGATTACACCATTCAATAACGCTATGCAAGGAGGAGTTAAGAAGTCGTTGGTCATCATGGTTAGCAATTTCCTTAAACAAAACACAATCATCAGCAAATAGTCTAATTTGCACACTGTCTGGAATGATGTCAGGAAGATCGTTTACATAAAGAGTAGGGGACCTAAGACGCTTCCCTGAGGAACGCCAGAGGTAACAGGAAGTTCATCAGAATTATGCCCATCAATGCTGACAAATTGAACACGGTTAGTTAAATACGCGCAAATCCAGTTAATAAGAAAAGGGGGAAGGCCTATAGATTCGAGCTTATACAGTAGTTTGCAGTGTGGAACAAGGTCAAATGCTTTACAAAAATCAATAAAATAACATCAATTTGCCCCGACTTATCAAGAACCTGCGCAAAGCTGTGAACGACTGAAGTTAACTGAGTGACTGTAGACAAGCCTTTCCGAAATCCATGCTGGAAGGCGGAAAGTACACTATTATCATTCAGGAACGTTGTAATATAAGTAGCTATAATGTGCTCTAGCATTTTGCAGCATGATGAAGTTAGTGATATGGGGCGATAATTACAGAAGAACGCACTGTCACCTTTCTTCAAGACTGGTACTACACGCCCTATTTCCATTCAAATGGTAGAACTCCGGCATTTAGTGAAGAGCGAAAAATGACGACAAGGAAGTGAGAAAGCATCTCAGCGTATCGACGCAAGAAAATGTTTGATATGTTATCAGGACCTGGTGTGGCTTTGGTCTTTAAATTCAACAACATTGCAAATACGCCAGGTTGTGACACAATATCAGTCTGGGTTTGGGAACAGGAAGTGTATGATGGAGCAGTTGTATTATTTTGTGAAAAAACACTGGCAAAGTAGCGGTTAAACTGTTGAGCAATCTGTTTTTATCGGTGAGAACAGTGCCGTCCTGTATCATGCGGCTTAAAGATTGCTTCTTTTGCTTAGAAAGCGCCAAAATTTGTCAGGGGCGGTAGAAATGAAATTCGGAAGAGTATGTTGAAAATATTGCCGTTTAGCAGAGCCCACGGCCAGGCTTAACGCTGATTGAGTTGCCTGAATCGCCCTACTCCGGCACGTGCTCGCTTTAACCGTTTGATTTTCTTTTCAAGTGCAAGATTTCTCGCGTAAGCCAGGGATTTGCTTCGAAGTTTTTTTTATTCGATTAGGAATGAAATGATCGAGACAGTACGTGCATATCTTTTTGAACTCAGACCAAAGCTCACAAGTATCCGATCCAGTAAATTTGTCAAGACAAAGTTCCAAATAGTCTAGAATGCTTTCATCCCTGGCGCGCGAGTAATCTTTTACAGATACAGTTTCAGCAACAGTGATACAATCGACAACATCAATCAAGCAAGAAAAAGATACCATTTTGTGATCAGACAGTCCATGTTGAACTGTAACAACAAAATTATCTAAAGACCGGCTTACAAACACAAGATCAAGTATGGAACTCGATGAACCCTGAACACGCGTGGGCTGATTGACAACTTGTTGCAAATTGAGGGTTAACATAACATCAAACAAAAAGCTTACATGCGTGCCAGACACGGGCATGGGAAGGAAACCCTCCCAATCAATACCGGGCAGGTTAAAATCCCCAACCAGAAATATTTTTTCATGACTAAATGTTGCCATGTGTTCAGACAAGGCGGCCAAAAAATGAGGTGGGGAATCTGGAGGGCGATAAACAGCAAACAAAAGAATGGATCGGCCTCGATAATAAAGCTTCAGCGTTATACTCTCATGATCGTCAATTTGTCGCGAGAGAAAAGCTTGAATATTATGTTTAACTAAAACAGCAATTCCTCCTCCTCTAGTTGATCTGTCACGCCGAAAAACCTGATAATCGGTAGGGAAAACGTCGTTATCATCAACCTCGTCGTGCAGCCAGGTTTCAGTAACCACTAAAACATGCGGATCATGACCCAGGATAACAGCCTCCAACTGTTCACTTTTATTGACAACACTGCGGGTATTTATGTTTAAAAGACGAAACTCTTTTACGTTGGAAGAGCGAAGTCAGGCGGTCCCGGCCGCACCAGACTGAACGGACGTCGCACCTGTGTCTTTCCTGCCATTTTTCGGCCGCAAATAGGTTTTCGGAAGTTTAACTCTCGTGTTCGTGCTCTCGTCCCATGCATACAGTTCGTTGTCAATGCTAAGCTTATCGTGTACTAACGTTACTTTCTTACCGTTTAGTTTTTCATCTTTGGCGCTGTCCCAGAGAAGCTTTCTTTTCTGAAGTGTGGGTTTGGAGTAGTCATTTTGCACCGATATTTTCGTTCCTTTAAGTTTGTGCGCATTCTGAAGGACATCTTGTTTTTCATTGTAATTCTGAAAAATACTATCACTGGCCTTATATTTCTACTCTGTTTGCCGAGGCGATGAATTCTTCCCACAGAACTGCAGGGAACACCAAGTTTATCGTTAAAGAGCTCGCCGATAACTTTCCGTTTTAGGATAGTATCTGTTTCTTTTGGCTCCTCGGATAGCCCGAACACTATCAGGTTGGAGCGCCTGCTACGGTCTTCTAAATCCACTACTTTAGCCTGCAGAGAATGCATGGTTTGCTCGATGGTATCAATGCGGGCAGTTTGCTTTTCTAAGTCAGCAAAGCGTAAAGTTAGGTCTGATATCAGTTTTTCAACACTGGCGTGTTGGGTTCTTAAAGCAGCAATCTCGGATGATAACTTGTTTTGGCCTTCAAGTAATTTATTCAACAAATCTACGGTAGTCGTTTCAGGCGTATCAGGTCCGGGGTTCATCTCGACATCGCCACACATGAGTAATTTACATGCGCAGAATGCATCATACGCAATTAGAACACACTGCTGGGGGCACGGCAGGACCAGTAAACCGCGGCAATCACTCCTAATAGTGCCGGAACAATTACAGACCTGCACGAAGCAGAAGAAGGGCTTGTAAAGCCACATGCCGCTGGATGGTCCGCCGTGCCCACTGAAGTTGAATTCCTGGCGTGTGCTTCTTATAGGCAAGTCGGAGACGGTCACATGTCCCGAAGGCAGCGCCGTCAGTAGAAAGTCATGCCGCGAAGGAACCAGATGACGTAGATGTGGCGTCGCAAGTCTCTGGTGGCACGTGTTGTTCAAAGTGATATCTGGCTGATCCGTTGAACCGGGCAGACTCAGCAAGAAAACCTGCACGAAGCAGAAGAAGGGCTTGTAAAGCCACATGCCGCTGGATGGTCCACCGTGCCCACGTACGTTCGCGACGCCCTAGTGCGCGCCGACACAGCTCGCCAGATCGCTCGTGAACGGCTCACAGTGTCTCAGGCTTCCCAGAAAGCCCTGTATGATAGTCGCCATAGAGACGTTTCTTACTCCCCAGGCGCCCTCGTGCTACTGTCGTCTCCGTCCCGCCGCATCGGTCTCTCCGAAAAGCTATTGTCCCGCTACGATGGTCCTTACAGGGTGCTACGTCAAGTCACCGACGTTACGTATGAGATCGAGCCAGTCACCGCACCAGCGCCGTTTACGCCCCCACCCTCTGCTATCGTGCACGTTGCGAGACTTAAGCCGTACGTAACTGGACCCTCTGTCCGTCGTAGCAAGCACCGGGTCGGCGCTCTCGCCCCGGGGGGCGGGGGGGGAGGGGTAGTGCCACGAGACAGTGAAGGGGCTGCTACTGTCGGTCGGACGAAGACGACGGCGACGAAGTGGCCAGAGGCGCGCGACAGCCTTGCATCCGTCGCTGCTGCTTGTCCAAACCTTGTATATAGCCATACTCACTGCCTAAATAAACGTTACCCCGTAACAATATCATTCCATCTGCAAATCTAGATCAGTGTTGACAAGGTAAGTAAAATGATATTGGGTCTTCCCAGACCGCAATGGGCAGTGTATGCCGTTTCTTGCCAGATCACTGAAGCCAATCAAAATTTCGTTGGATAGTTGATATCGGAAGAAGACAGACCATCTTGATTGCCAAATGACTAAATTTTTGGGCCTGGAGACTATTTAAAATGTCATATTTGTGCTAGTGCTTCCCGTGATAATACATTAGGCGTTGAACTAAAGTTTAGACAGGTCAAGTCCGTTGTACCTAATGTAGTATGTATACATTCCCAGTCACAGCGTTTATTGCTTATTTGTTTCCTCACTTGTTTTTTCCTCAAAGTGGAGACTTTGTAAATTTACGGAACAAATTAATTCTGTGTGGAAATAACCTATGTCGTGTTCAGATTTCACGCCGTCTGCACTTTAGACTAAGTATATTTTCACTGTCACTATCTTTTGTAGTCCTGTTGTTTAAGGACTCTATTGATTTCTGGGGCTATATGTACCAACCTGTGAATTGTTTCTTAACCTTTGCAACACATTGTGTGTTTCAGTAAGCTATGTTTAATATGTTCAAGTGTCTTGTACTTTCTACTATTTTCAATGCCACACCCCTTTGTCACAGTACGGAGTATGCTGGGTTTTTTCCGTGTTTCTATATTTTAAGTACTCTAACTTGTCGATTGTTCCTTTTTAATGCCTTATGCAAAACTTAAGATGTTACACTAACTTCCTGTTTGGAGACTCAAGAAAGGATCCCAAACAGTGATAAAATTAAATAAATGTAAAGACATGATGTCACTTCGGCGCTTTTTTTCCTCGATATGTGCATTATGCTTTTTTACGTTGTCTTGCTTGTGTAACTGTGTGGTCAGAATTACCTGTTGTGGCGTGCTTACGTTTTTTTTCTTTTGCTTGCTTTGTGCGTTATACTTTTTAGCAATGTTCATTAGTAAATGTTTGCTTGTGTAGTGGCTCACTTCATTTTTGGTGTATTAAAAATTGATGAAAACACTTCATTTTTTAATTATGCATTAGTCAAATGTAGACCTAGAATCTATATTTTACTTCAACGGTTTTGTAAAATCAACGCTGCAGTGAGGTGTAAAAACTGGACTATGAATATTGGTGCAGTTGGAATGGCCACATCGTATTCAAGAATGCAAGAGCTGAGAATATTCCCATTGCTTTCTATGTCCATTTCGCTGTGTCGGCAGACTCTCCTTTATTGTTATGTAAGGAATAATGCCAGTGTCCTGTGTGCAAGCTAAAATTAAAACAGAAATAATACAACAATAGTGCGGTGAACTGCTCCAGTTTCACATGCAATATGGAAATATGTTGAAAAAGTAAGTAAAGTGATGATGGATTCCATCGTACATAGTATGCCGGGGCTTGCAGCAAACAAAGTGTCATTTTGTTGGGCAGGAATCTGTTCAGCTCATTAGATTCTTGTTGCTGCCAAATCAGGTACGGCTGCCTTTGTGCTTGTTTCCCCTTCGACTCTTCCACTATGAAATGACATGCCTGTCAGGTGTTTGTTCTATTGTAAGTTTTAACATTCTGCAGTGGTTAAATGGGTGTCAAAACACTGAAATGAGATATTGTGCTGCAGATTTGTCGCTTTTTATGGCTTGTACAAATGCCAACATAAAACAAAATGTAGGGCTTGAATAGCCAATTTAGAGCTAATAGAAAAGGTCATGCCTTAGTTTACCAGAATATGTTTAAAGCATTTGAAACGTTTTCAAGACATCCTCAAAACGCCCAGTAGAGCGTTTTGTAGCCGCTCCTAAAACGTTTCCAGGATGTCTAGCAAGACGTCTTCTAGCTGGCTTTAAGACGTCTACGAAACGCCTTTTATAACGTCTCATAGCCCTTTTCTGGCGGTGCATTAGACGGTCTTAGAGTCGGCTACAAGACTTTCTAAGATGTCCAACAAAGTTTTGGCAAGATGTCTTGACGAAGTTTTTAATATGTTGCCAGAACGTTTCCAAGACTTCTTGTAAATGTTTAAAATGGCTTTGAAGACATCTTGTTGAACTAATGTGTGTTCAATGGGGTATCAGCGAGGAGCAGTGAAAGTGATGCGAGTGACAGTGAGATGAGCGAAATAGAAGAGCCGCTATGAGTGCAGACACCGTCGCAGAAGCCTCCGCAACATTGTTTTTGTGCTTGGGCTTCTCACTCAAGCGTTTCTAATCCCGAGGCATATGAAGTATTTGACTGTCAGGTTTTACGTGTCAAAACCACAGAATGAACCCAAGGAACAGCGTAGCGCTCCAACCTGGAGCAATGTGTACCACTTTGTGCTTTTTCCTTTTAATTTTCAAAGCTTCCCCTTACACTTAACCAAGCGGGCATGAAATGTACGTGAACTAATGCGTTCTGTGACGTGCACCAAAATTTTGTGTACCGGCGCTTTTAAATTTTGCCCACACGAAAATTTGGTGGCAATGATAAAACCCGCAAACTTGCGCTTAGCAGCACATTGCTGAGCAGTCGTGGTGGGTGCAGGACATGTGCATTTTGATGGCGGACACAACAGTTGTGGTAATCGTTATGAATATTTCTGGAATGGTGCTATCATCTGGAAAGAAAGTTCGTATAAAGGCGTTGACTTTGCTTCTTGCAATAAAACACATCGCATGGCATGTCGCATCGTCGCATGCCGCGCATTGAGCATATAGAATGCGCGGCAATGCGCATAGTCACTGGCACTTTCCAAAACTTACCGAAATTGTGTATTTGGCAGAAGACTACCGGAAAGTGAATTCATGCGTAGGTACAACGGCGATTTGTTAAACTTGATGGTTGCTCGCGAAATAACCAATTTTAGGTATTGATATATAAAATATATATAGCTGTTCGCTCTGAACAGCTCCCTATATAAATATATATAGAGAGCTGTTCGTGCTCTTGAACGCGTCAGCTTCAATGATACCACATCTCCATATAAAATAAGGTATAAATTATTTCCTCCAAATCTACTTTATACAGAGAAGCTCTTACTTTCATATGTTCACGCAAATTAAAGAAAACTGGGCAAATTTTGAGTCTACCTATTTTGAAACGACCACAGACCGCAACTTTCGTGTGATTAACTATAAACTACCTAAGATTGGAACTAATTATGGGATGCAAAGCTAGAAGTATAAAATTCCTAAGCTCCTAAATCAAAACAAGGAAATGTTAGACCTAATAAAGCAATCGTCTTCAATAAAATTGTATAAAAGAAATATATGTTACCGAACATAGCTAGTTGGTATGATGTGCGGTTTTCATGTGAATTATGTGCATTTTTACGCTCTAAATGTTTATTCATGACAGTTTGAGCCCAATGAATACTGTAGCGCTTTTATATGTAAGACATAGTAAAGAATATACGTCGTTTTTTGTTTCCTGTTTCATATAATTGTTCCCGAATGCGTACTGTTGCAAATCGTGACGTCAAGGACTGGAATAGCAGTACTACAACTATGGTTAATTACGTTTTTTATACTCGCCTAAACTGTGTTGCTCAGGCTGTTTTTTTATGGTTGACCATCGTTGTGCTTGGCTTTCTTAGCTTGCAGTGCACAATTTCTTTTCTTCAACTTGCCTGATGAATTCCTTGTTCACGTCTCCCCCACTTCTTTGTCCCGTTTCATGTATTCTTACGCTGTCCTGATGTTTGCTTCGCTGGAGCGCAGATTGTGCAGGGGTCAGGGCCTCGGTTAGGCGCATGCTAGCGCCTTTAGACCTGACCCTTCTGGTTTTCTGTAAGCAAACTGGAGAGTTTGTGAAGACAATATATATATATATATATATATATATATATGTGTGTGTGTGTGTGTGTGTGTGTCAGCTTTCCGTAAATATGATGCGATATACGCATGATTAATCTTTACAGCGCATTCACACGGCTAATATATATCCACCACATGCGTGCACGAAAGTCATCGAAAATGCCCACTGGCGCAACTGAAGACCGAAACCGAAACGTCGAGCGAAAGGCTCGGACAGCTTGGCGCAGTAGTAGATGTGCATAGGCTCCGCCCAAGTAGCCTGCGCTGCACGGCCACAGAAAGTTCTCGCCAGGTAAAGCTGCTTCCCAAAGAGTGAAGCGAGAGCTACGGAAGCTGAAACTAAGCGTCGCAGAAGAGAACATACCGAGTTTAGATTGAGAGAAACCGAGAGTTCGCGTAGGCAAAGAAATGGAGATACGGAGGCTTCACGTGGCCGGTTGAATTCATCGCTATACTAGGCAGAACATCGAGAAGAAATTCGGAGCGCCACGAAACTAAGTGTGCGGTTTGCTAATACTTTACTAGGCTTCCCCAGCTCCGCTGGTCTCTGGTGTTTCCAGTAGCACAGCCACGCATAATTTTTACAGCGAAGCTGTATACCTCTCGTTGGTCGGAAAATTTCGTGGCGTAAACACGAAACGCCAGGTTAACCATTAAAGGCAATCTTTCATTGCAATCAGGCATACATTATATATATATATATATATATATATATATTGTACTGAAGGCGAATGACCGCACTTCGATGTCTGGGAAAAGAAGACGACGATGAGCGGTGGTTGTTGTCGATGCTCTAGCTCGCGCTCGCCAGTAACCAGACCTGCCTTTCGAATAGCCTTCTGCAACGCAACGGCCAGGCCTGCTTGAAGACCAACACCCCTATTTCAAGTGGTGGAGGTAGCGGGGTACTGTTCATCCTGGAACTTCGCAGCCGGACGCTACCATCAGCTTTCACCATGAGTGATCTGGGCCCGTCGGAAGCTGCTCCCGTGCCAACGACAATCCTCTGTGCTGGCGTGCCCCGACAGCGCGACTTACCTATATTTAGCGGCACCGACGACCAGGACGTCAAGGATTGCAACATAAAGTACAAATGAGTGAGCTCTTGTAACAAATGGGATGACCGCGCCAAGCTCACGAACGTTCGCTTTTACATCACTGATGTAGCCGGCCTCTGGTTCAAAAACCACGAAACCAAAATCACGAACTGGTCGACCTTCACGGCAGCCGTCATGGAGGTCTGCGGTCGTCCCGCCGTGCGCCGGCTTCGCGCTGAACAGCGCTTGCGCAGTCGAGTCCAACGCAGGGAGGAGACGTTTACAAGCTACATCGAAGATGTTCTCACCTGTGCAAGCGCGTCGACCCATCTCTCGCAGAAGGGGAAACAATTAAGCACATCATGAAAGGAGTCGACGACGATGTAATTCAGATGCTTGTCGCTAGGATCCAGACGGTAGCCGACGTGATACAACTCTGCCAGACTTACGACGAGCTGCGAAAGCAGCGTGCGTTGACGCGCCGTGCTGCTCAAGATACAGCAGACATTTCCACCCTTGTCAAGTATGCCGCTGCTGATCACACCGTTTTGCTACCCCACATAAAGCAGTTCATTTGCGAGGAATTTGCACGTCAACTTTCCCTTGTCGCCCGCACACCTGAGCGAGCGCCGTCATCTTTAGACCCACCTCTTCGTCATGTCATTGAAATGCAAGTCGCCCAGGCACTACCAGCTGCCCCTCCGGTGTTGTCGGTCACTACGCAACTAACTTACGCTGCCGTTCTTGCCAGACCACAGGCCCCATCTCTTTCTGGCGCCTACCGGGCCACCGGGTCCTTCTACACTTCGCCGCCACCCTCACGCACGGTGCCCCATTCTTCTTCACCCACCGGACCATCTATTGTGAACCCCTGGAGTACTTTTGATAACTGGCCCATATTCTTCGCATGTGGTCTTGCGGGTCATATAGCCCGCCACTGTCACGGTCGCAGCTTCCGCTTTCAAAACGGTGTGGCTTCACCAACCTATCAAGCTGCTCAACATTCACCACGAGTTTCTTCTCCTGTTGCCGACCCGTTTTGTACACGCCGCCCGTTTGATTCATGCCGGTTGTCTTCTCCCCGACGCCGATCCGTCTCCCCGATGCTTCGCTAACTTAGCCCCGCACAAGAGGAAAACTGGCAGCCGCAGTTCCCGAGGCAAGAACTGCGCTGTCATCGAACTCTCCAAAATCTCATTTTTACCCGCCTAACGAAATTGATTTATTGGTAGAAAGTATCGCTGTACGTGCACTTTTCGACACAGGACCTGTTGTTTCTGTAATTAGCAAAAAATTGTGCCACGATCGGTGAAAAGTGACCACTACGTTTACCGATGTTTCCCTACGTACGGCGACCTCGCATCACGTCGAGCATACCGCTCATTGCACAGCCCGTGTAATTATTCAAAATGTTATGTATGCCGTTAAGTTTTTCGTCCTGCCCCGATCGTCCTACGACGTAATCCTAGGATGGGATTTTCTGTATACTCATCAAGCCCTCGTGGGCTGCGCTCATGCCGAACTCACATTGTCGACGCCATGCCCTGACCTCAACGACCACACTCCCCCTAAAGTGTTTGCCGCGGCTAACGTTCACATCGCCCCTTTGTCCGTCGTTCTGGTGCCTGTGTTTTCGCCTGGCGCCACCAACTCACCTGTTTTGTTTTCGCCATCTGCGGCCCCTGCTCTTCGCTGAAACTTCCTCCTCCCGTGCGCTGTCATCAACTTCTACAATGGTTCTGCGGCTATCTACGTGTGCAATGCATCTTCATGTCCGTCACTTCTGCTACGCGACGAGTGTCTGGGGAGCTTCGAGACTACTGCTTGCCTTTTCGAGGATGCAATGCTTGGAGGTAAGCATTACTACAGATTTGTGCCGTCGGTCCTGCCACTGACAGCGATCATCCTGTCGACATATTCTTAAATGCCGTAAATTCCGGCATCACACCTGCGCAGCACAAGGAGATCGTGCAACCCCTGCGACGTTTTCGAGCCTCCTTCGACCACAACCAGTCTTCCATAGGCCGAACGTCAGCAGTTGTTCATCGCATCGATACCGGTCAACGAGCACCATTGCGCCCGCGCCCATACCCTGTGTCAACTTCTGAACGCCATGTCATCGATGAACAGGTAGACGATATGCTGAAACGTGGAATAATCCAGCCCTCCAGCAGTCCCTGGGCCTCTCCAGTTGTGCTGGTCAAGAAAAAGGACGGATCCCTTAGGCTCTGCGTGGGTTACCGACGTCTTAATCGAATAACGCCCAAGGATGTGTACCCTCTACCACGCATCGACGATGCCCTGGACTGCCTACAGAGAGCAGAATTCTTCTCGTCCTTAGATATCTGTGCTCGGGATACTGGCAGGTAGCGATGTCGGAGGCCGATCGCAAAAAAGCGGCTTTTGTGACACCTGATGGCCTCTAGGAGTTCACAGTCACGCCCTTCGGCCTCTGCAACGGTCCTGCTACTTTCGAGCGCATGATAGACACGATCCTTCGAAGCCTCAAGTGGAATATTTGCCTTTGTTATTTAGAAGACAGTGTGGTCTTTTCCTCCGATTTGGCGTCCCATCTAACTCGCCTCGAACAAGTGCTCGCTTGCCTCTCAGCAGCAGGACTGCGACTGAACTTGAACAAATGTCACTTCGTCGAAAGCTTACGATTCTAGGGCATGTTGTTTCGAAGGACGGTATTCTCCCCGACCCTGCCAAACTTACAGCCGTTTCAGCGTTTCCCAAACGAAGTACCGTGAAAGATCTCCACAGCTTTATCGGTCTATGTTCTTATTTCCGACGCTTCATCCGCAATTTCGCTATGATCATCAACCCTTTGACCAAGCGACTCGCTGGCAGTAATAACCTTTCAGCGTGGTCTCCTGCTTGCGACGACGCTTTCAACGAATTGCGCCGTCTCCTTATGTCGCCTCCTATACTGCGACACTTCGGCCCTCTGCACCTACTGAGATCCACACGGACGCCAGCGGTGTCGGGTTAGGTGCTATTGTTGCTCAACGGAAAGATCGCTTTGAAGATCCTTTTGATAGAGTCGCTCAACCATGTCATTGGCACAGGGGTGAAATGCAGTGGTGCGGCAGTGCTTAGTGCCAAGCAGGCGGTTGAGCGAAGGGAAGAGTGTACAGTCAAATTGCCGCCGCGATCAGTTGGCACAATGCTGGGGCAGCCGAAGCGGGAAACCCATGCTGAAACGAAGCCTTTGGCGACCGTTTCCGCAGTGATGTCCGGAATGGGCACGGCTTCGGGCCAACGGGTGAAGCGGTCGATCATCGTGAGTATGTAGCGACAGTCGTGAGAGTGAGGAAGTGGTCCAACCAATTCAAGATGGACGTGGTCAAAACGGCAGCCAGGGGCAAGAACGACTGCGTGGGAGTCTTCGTGTGGCGGGTCACTTTGGCGGTCTGGCATGCGAGGCGCGAGCGGGCCCACTGGCGAGCATCGGTGTGATCGCTTGGCCAGACATGCCACTGTGTAAAGAGGCGCTGCGTGGCTCGGATGCTGGGATGGCAGATGTCATGAAATGATTGGAACACCGCACGACGGAAGGCAGCCTAAATGAAGGGACGAGATGCAGCCGCTGACATGTCGCACCAGAGGGAGCCAGGCTCAAACGGGTGAGGAACGAGTTGTAGACGGAGGGAACGGGGATGGTCATTCAGCGCTTGCAGCTCGGGGCCTTCCATCTGCGCACGAGCTATACCTTCTCAATTCACAGTCGATGTAGAAGTGCCAAGGAAGGTGAGGGGTGAAAGTGCGTCAGCTGCGTCGGTGTCGGTGCCTTTGATGTGCCGGATATCCGTTGTGAACTTCGATATATAGGCCAGTTGACGAACTTCACGTGCGACGTACTTGGAAGAGTTTGTACGCAAGACGTACACCAGAGGCTTATGATCCGTTAGAATATAAAATGGATGGCCCTCCAAGAAGTGCCGAAAATGCTCGATGGTGGAGTAGGTGGCGAGCAGCTCGCGGCCAAAAACGCTGTAGCGAGTCTCGGCAGGTTGTAGCTTCCCAGAGAAGAAACCCAGTGGGCGCCACTCAGAGTTGATTTTCTGCTGGAGAACAGCGCCGATGGCCACACTGGAAGCATCCACCATGATGCAGGTTGGCGCGTTAGTCCTCGAGTGCATTAGAAGTACCGCATCGGCAACGGCTTGTTTAGCATCCTTGAAAGCAGCGTCAGCTTCGGCAGACCATGAAATCACAGACGAGGAGCCCTTGGTCGTGCGAAGGTCAGTCAGTGGGTGTAGAAACTCAGCGCGATGCGGAATAAAACATCGGGAGAAATTCACTAGGCCGAGGAAGTCACGCAGCTGGCGTAGGGTAGTGGGGGCTGGGAAGTCTTTCACGGCCTGGACGTGAGCGGGCAACGGACGAATTCTCAGCTCCGAGATGTGGTGTCCAAGAAACTCGAGCTCGGAAGAACCAAATACACATTTCTGGACGTTGACAACCAGGCCAAATAGTTGAAGGCGTTGAAAGAGTTCCCGGAGGTGACGTTCCTGATCTTGTGGATTGGGACTCGCGACAAGGATGTCGTCGATGTAGGCAAATACAGCCGGGAGGCCGTGCGTTAGCTCCGCAATGAATTGTTTGAACGATTAAGCTGCAGCGTAACCCAAAGGGCATGCGCACATACTCAAGTAGGCCGAAGGGTGTAGTAATGGCTGTCTTCAGGATACCGGCAGGCTCAACGGGGATTTGGTGAAAGTCCTTGACAAGGTCACCTTACTAAATGTTTTGCATCCTTCCGAATGGCCTGTGAAATCTTGGATGTGTGGAAGGGGATATGTATCGTCGAGCGTGTGAGCATTGAGCGCCCGGTAGTCACCACACGGACGCCAGTCACCCGGTTCTTTCTTGGTCATCAGATGAAGCGGGGAGGCCCAACTGCTGGACGAAGGACGAATAATACCTAGCTGGAGCATGTGCTCGAATTCTCGTTTAGCAATGTCCAGACGCTCACTGAAGAGGCGGCGCGGACGGGCTGCGATGGGTGGACCACGCATGACAATGTGGCAGGTGACGCTGTGCTTGGGTGGCTGATTTAAATTGAAGAGCCTCGTTACCTCAGGAAAGTCTTCGAGGATACCAGCATGCGGGCATGATAGGATCAGCGTGCGGATTCCGGTGGGAGCGACAGCCGACCGAACGCCAGGGATTGAGAGGCGCGTCTTGCTGTCAATCACGCGATGGCGGCGCATGCTGACGCCAAGGTCGAAATGAGTGAGGAAGTCTGAACCGAAGATAGGCTGATGGACGTCGGCCACGATGAAGACCCACTGGAATGTGCGCCGCAGGCCTAGGTCGAGAGTGAGGGATCGCAGACAATACGTGGCGATGGAGGTAGAGCTTGCGTCACGGAGTGTAGGTCCAGGTGACTTAGAAGCGCGGTCACGCTTGGAAGACGGCAGTACACTGACCTCGGCACCCGTGTCTACAAGGAACCGCAGGCCGGAAATGCGACCCATGATTATGAAAAGGTGGCCGGGTGATAAGGCGAGGTCACATGCCGCTGTCAGTGATCTCGCGGTGTGTTTCCCGACCATTCGCATGGGGGCTTGCACTGACCTGCGCGGTGCTGGAAAGTGCGATGGTACCAGCAGATAGGCGACCGACGAGGACTGCGAGCGGCGACTGGTCCGGGAAGACGGCTGGGACATGAGATGGAGCCGCGCTGGTCGTCGGCGGACGTCCGAAGGGCGTCGATGGAAACGGCGAGCTGGTCGATCCGGGACTCTAAGCGGGCCATGATTGAGGACTGTGGCGTTGAAGAGAGGGCGGCGACTGAAGGAGTAGTCGCGTCGTGGACTCGATCAGCGAGCTGGGCGAGGCGGTCGAGGGTCAAGTCCTCTGTAGCGGCCAAGACAAGGGCGGTGGACTGTGGTAAGCGCTGCAGGAAGGGCTCCCTCAACAGCGCACTGTTCGAGCCGACGTTGCTTGCGCCAGGAGCTGTCGCATGCTGTTGAGCAGCGGGGAAGGGCGGCGATCTCCAAGGTCCTCGGAGGTGAGCAGGTGCTGGAGGCGCGCGCTCTCAGACGCCATGGTGCGTTCTAAAATACTCTGCTTCAGTTGCATGGTACGGAGCATCAGTCAAAGGTGCAGCGATAACGCCCACCACTTCTTGAGCCACCTCAGGAGACAGGTTGCAAAGTAAGTGGCGAAACCGCGCAGTCTACGAGGTGATGTGGTGCAGATCGAAGATGGATTCGACATGGGTGAACCAAACCTGCGGGTTCTGGCGCCAGAACGTGGGCAGGCGGAGCTGTAGAGCTGCGACGTCCCGTGGGCGTCAGGTAGCGTCAGGCGGAAGGTTACCTGAAGGCGGGAGGTCGCTGGGGTCGGTCCTCTCTTAGGCCGGAGTCACCACTGTCGGGAACCGAGCGGTCGCAGCGGAGCGCCAGAACAAGATGACCAGCTCAGCAGGCTTTCAGAACGGACTAGCGCGTGCCGTGCTTGCGCCGCTGGCACGCACCACCCAAATTTACTTTTCTTGTCAGTCGCAGCCAGCCCCAAGGCGCCGGCCGAGAGCGCTGACCTTAGCGTCCCCGCTTAGCGGCGCCAATGAGCGCTACAAGTGCGTCGTTGCCTATGCAAGCCAAACTCAACAAAGCCGAAGGCAACTATTCTGTCACTGAAAAAGAATGTCTTGCCATAGTTTGGGCCATAGAGAAATTTCGTGCTTACGTGCACGCGTGCCCATTTGACGCAGTGACCGACCACCACGCCCTGTGCTGGTTGTCGTCTCTGAAAGATCCAAGTGGTCGCCTCGCTCGATGGGCATTGCGCCTCCAGGAATACGACATCCGCGTCATGTATCGCTCTGGTCGGAAACATTCGGATGCAGACGCCCTCTCACGTTCGCCCCTGCCTCCCGACCCTGTCTGCTTCACAAATACTACCTGCGATACCACTGCTCTCGCCATCTCTAACATGCCATCTGAGGAGCGCAAGAACGCGTGGGTGGCTTCCATTCTAGACTTTCAGTCTCGCCGGACTTCTGCTCCCACTTCTCGGACGTTGCGTCGGCAGGCTGAGCACTTCACCATTCCGGAAGACGTGCTGTACCGCCGGAATTACACTCCCGGCGGCCGTAAGGGACTCCTCGTCATTCCCCGCCACCTGCGCTCCGAAATCTGCTCCACTTTCCACGACGACCCACAATGCGGCCACGCAGGTTTCCTGAAGACGTATTCATGTATTAGGCTTTGGTACTACTGGCGTGGCATGTACCGTTTTGTTCGACAGTTTGCCCGGTCATGTTCCACGTGCCAGCGACGGAAGACTGCTCCTCAAAACGCCGCTGGCACCCTATAACCTCTGCCATGCCCCGCCCGACCATTTGACCTCGTAGGCATCGACATCTACGGCCCTTCACAGCACACAAGACGGTAACCGTTGGGTAATCGCGGCCGTCGTTCACCGATCACGGTATGCCGAAACTTCACCTCTTCCGTCGTCCACAGCAAAAGACGTTGCCACTTTCATTCTTCACAACCTCGTCCTTCGTCATAGAGCTCGTCGAGAGTTGCTGAGTGACCGTGGTCGCGTGTTCCTCTCCGACGTCATCGCAGCATTGCTTCGTGAATAACACGTCGTTCACCGCACCACCACTGCCTATCAGTCACAGATAAACGGGATGACAGAACGTTTCCCTGGGCGACATACTCGCTATGTACAGTCGTGAGCAAAAGTATACGGACCAGGGGTTGCGTGAAAAAGCCGATTTTCTCCTCTGGCTATGAACGCAACTTGAAATTGAGCACTGCAGTATAAACTTGGCGTAGCGAACTTTTCAGTGTGCTCATTAATTTCAGTTTATGCTTGTTAATTACGAAGAAATTCAATTTTTTCGGCGACCCTGTGGTCCGTATACTTTTGCTCACGACTGTACGTCTCGTCAGACCACTCCAATTGGGACCGAGTACCACCTTTTGTTACGTTCGCTTACAACACCGTCATTCAAAGCACAACTGTATTCTCCCCTTTCTTTCTCATTCACGGACGCGAACCTTCTTGCACCATGGACAAAATTCTTTTATACCGACCCGACGCCTCAGTGTCCACGACTCTATCGCAGGCAGCTACATACGCTGAAGAATGCCGCCAACTTGCACGTTCATTCACATCACAAGACCAGTGGCGCCAGAAGCAACACCACGATGCACCCGCTACAACTACGTGCTATGCTCCTAGCTCGCTAGTCTGGCTGCGTGTCCCGTTCATTACACCTTGCCTTTCAACGAAGCTGGTCTCCAAGTGCCAGGGTCCATATCGTGTACTTAACCAAACATCTCCGGTGAACTACCTCATCGAGCCATTAGAATCGTCTTCTGACCATCGTCATCGCGGCCAAGAAATGGTCCACGTGTCCCGACTCAAGCAGTGCTACGATTTCCCTGTGTTTTCTTGCCCCTAGGTCGCCAGGGTGGCTCCTCATTCCGCAGGGGGTAATTGTACTGAAGGCGAATGACCGCGCTTCGATGTCTGGGAAAAGAAGACGACGATGAGCGGTGGTTGGTGTTGACGCTCTAGCTCGCGCTCGCCAGTAAAAAGACCTGCCTTTCGAATAGCCTTCTGCAATGCGACGTCCAGGTCTGCTTGAACACTAACACCCCTATTTTAATATACAGGGTGTTTCAGCGAACACTTTCAAAAATTCTTAAAGGTTGCCTGTAGCAGATAGCACAATTTTAGTTCATAAGCTGGTCTACTCGACATTACTAGGCGGACATTACTTGCACAAGAAATTGATATCCATAATCGAATAATTAACAAAAATTCACTAATTAAGTTTCTTACTAATTACCTGATGGCCCATATTGCAATTTACAAATTGTAGCCATGGAGTTCGCAAGGCGGATCCACTTGGAATGAATTCTCACGATGACACCAGTTTCGAGATATTAATGCCCGAACTTTGCGGAGAAATGCATTGGCGTTCCAGTTAGTTTCTTAACAAAACGTCGCTTTATGCATTAAAGCACAAAATTAACTGGAACGCCAGTGCATTTCTCCGCAATGTTTGGGAATTGATATCTCGAAACTGCTGTAATCCTGAGAATTAATTCTATGTGGATCCGCGTTGTGAATTCCACGGCTACAATTTGTAAATTGCAATGTCGGCCATCAGGTAATTAGTTAAAAAGTTAATTAGTGAATTTTTGTTGATTAGTTGATTATGCATTTCAATTTCTTGTGCAAGTAATGTCCGCCTCTTGGAGTAGACCACCTCATTAACTAGAATTGGGCTATCTTCCACAGGCAACCTTAAATAAAATTTGAAAAGGTTCGCTGAAACACCCTGTATATACTTAGGGACGCCACCATGCTTTCATATAAAAAAGGGAGACTCGTATAGCAACTCATTCAGTTCATTCTAAGACTGCCATGGGTAGACCACGGAAAAATAAAAACACCAGAAGAACAGCGTGAATACAATGCTCGACCATTTGTGGTGTTTGAAATAGCTCTGCTAGACATCACGTTCGCAGGGTGGGGCAACGGCCAATTTTTTTTCTTTCTTCTTTTTTTTTGTTTCGGAAGTTTGGTCTGCAAAGAACCAGGCCAAAATTGGCGGTCGTGACGCAATTCCGTTTACCTGACGGGTTTACCACCAGACATACATAGCCGCGGGTAAAGCGCACAGCCATTAATTGGCCTTTGAAATGCCGATCAAGAGATAACTTTGGGCTAGTTGGTTCCTATTCGTAGTAAAACAGCGCCAGAGAACACAAGGGACAAGATGAAGAACTATACGTACACAGGGCAAAGACAGTGGTTAATGTGAACGCCGGAAGAGAAAATCGTCAAGCTAAAGCGGGAGTGCCAGTAACTCTTAAACGAGTTATGGCTTCCTCTATATATTGCCGCAGCACTGCGAGACGTATCCAGAAAAAGAAGTAGAGTGGGTGTGGGAGGTCGGCAGTACTCCGCGCCGGCTGGTACTTTCCTGTGGCTTCCTCGAGGACTTCGTTTCACTCTGTAAATAAACACCTTTCGTAACAAATTTGGTGGAGTTGCGGGGTAAACCCTAGGAGGATATAAAACATTCCAACCGCACGACGATCCTGGGCGAGCCTGCTCTACCTACTGTGGGACGGACTAGACGCTTGGCTTGGTTGTCACCACAAGCAGCGGATATGGCCGATTCTGGAGAAGGTGGTGATGACCCCACCGCCATTGAACCAGACTGCAATCACGCCTGGGCAGGCTGGCTGCTGGACACCGCTGCGATAGCTCCAATTTTTCGGGGACGGCAAACGAAGACGTCATTGACTGGCTGAAGAACTACAAAAGAGTGAGTCACCACAACCGCTGGAGCACTACGAAGCAGCTCGATAACGTGTTTTTTTATTGCCGGAACCAGCGTTCCTCTAGTTTGAAAATCACGAGAACATGCTGACAAGCTGGGATGATTTTGTACAGGAATTTACTACGTGCTTGGGGGACACGATCCCTAAGAAAAAGAAGGCTGAGCAGACGCTTCCCCGAAGTACTCAGTTACCTGGCGAAACGTGTGCACCCTACATAGAGGCTTCCTTGAAACTATGCGAAATCGTCAGCGCCACCATGTCCGACGAAGGCAAAGTAGGTCATCTCCTTAAAGAAATTGTTAAAGATGTTTATAATTTTCTTATAACGAAACCGCCGCGCGTTTGAGGCGCTGAAATTGAGAAAGGTTGAACGAAACTTCGGACACTTGGACAATGTCACCACTATTGCAAGCGTGTCCGTGTCAGCCTTTAACGACATCTCCTCGGTGATACGGCAAGTGGTAAAAGAAGAGCTCGGAAACCTTAAGACTCTTGACGACGCTCATGTTTGCCATCAGCGTGCTATTGATGAACGCTCCTGGGCCCGTCAGAGTTACCGGGAGCCTCACAGGGCCTGTGCTGATCGCCCGGAAAGCAGAAACTTGCGATCGCAGCGGACGAGTAAGGCATCCCTTACTGTGGTGCCAAGATGCACAACAAGGATTTCTTCCGCGAGATCCTCCCTCCTACAACCCGTGATACCCATGTCACCCTCCTATCCGTGACACCCATGTCACCCCTGACAAGCCGCCACTCATGCATTGCTACATCCGGGGTGCCACCGCCACCAGCAGCGTGCTCCACGGTTTAATGCCTATACCCCCCGAGTGCCCGCTGACGAGCACGGGTCATTTCCCAGTTCCTTCCAACGGCTGCTGGAGGGACGCACGAAGAGCAGTGAGCCTCCTGTCTCTGAGCGCAGCCTCTCACCACTACCGACACGACAACGCCGCTCCCCATGACCTCATCCCCGCCCGTTGTCACCGCCGCCGCTGGCAAACTAGCTGGTGCAACCGATGGGAGTGAGACCGCAATACATTCATCTTCATCAAGACCCCCTTATGCAATAAGGTTTAAAAAGAAAGTGTGTGTTTCAGCATTCAATGTGAGGTCTTTGCTGTAATTGATACAGGGGCTGCAGTTTCGGTTATGAACCTGGCCTTCAAAAATCGTCTTGTACAAAAAGTGACGTTTTCTTAGGACCGGAACGGTACCTTTCGCGGAGTTGGCGGGGGGAATATTACGCCCACATTGTGTTTCTGCTGTTTCAATAACGGCAGGGGACCAGACATTTCGGAGTGAGTTCACTGCCCTTGAACGCGCAACGCATGACATTCTTTTAGGAATTAAATTCTTACGTGAGGGGGCAACTTTGGATTGTGGCGATTGCCCTTGCCCTCAACGCGCGGACCCCAATGATAGATAACACCAGTGACGCCGCGGCAGTCCTTTATGCGTCGCAAGATGTGTGTTTGCCCCTCAGACTACAACCTTTGAACTTTTCTCGCCCTCGTACGGGTTCCTGCTGTGGTTTCATCATCATCATCATCTGCCAATTTACGTCCATTGCAGGACGAAGGCCTCTCCCTGTGGTCTCCAATTACCCCTGCCTTGCGCTAGCTGTTTCGAACTTGCGTCGGCAAATTTCCTAACTTCATCACCCCACCTAATTTTCTGCCGTCCATGACTGCGCTCAAGTGGGCCACCTGTTATCCATCCTAAGCATTACAAGGCCTGCCCTGCTCCCTTTCTTCCGCCTAATGTCAACTAGAATATCGGCTATCCCCGTTTGCTGTCTGATCCACACCACTCTCTTCCTTTCTCTTAACGTTAGTCTTAAGATTTTTAGTTCCATCGCTCTTTGTGCCGTCCTTAAGTTGTTCTGGAGCTTCTTTGTTAACCTCCAAGTTTCTGCCCCATATGTTAGCACCGGTAGAATGCAATGATTGTACACTTTCCTTTTCAACGACAGTGGCAAGCTCCCAGTCAGGATTTGGCAATGCCTGCCGTATGCATCCAACCCAATTTTATTCTTCTGTCAATTTCTCTCTGAATATCAGGGTCCCCTGTGAGTGATCAGAACTCGAGAGATCAGCCAGCATTCGCTGAACTGTCGAAACGGATGAATAAGAAGAATGTAAAGGATATCCGAAATTATAAACGGAAATGATTGAGGACGCAGTAAAATATGGACGCAGCATGAAATCAGTGAGAAGAAAATTTGGCATAGAACAAGGCGAAATCTATGCACTGAAAGTTAAGCAGGGTAACATTGTCAGCAATTTCGACGATATAGTAAAAACAGCGGAAGAATTCTACACTGACCTGTACAGCGCCCAGAGAAGCCAAGCTACTTTAATTCGAAGTAGTGATCAAAAGGAAATAGAGGCTCCTTCTATAACTAGCGATGAAGTTACACAATACCAGGAATCTGGGACATCGTTGAACAGCGCCTCTAGCGGCCGGCTCTGAAAACATGCGCATTTTCTATGGGAGAGCGTCGTTTTTCCCAAATAACTAATCATAGAAGCCATCTTTCAAAATATTACCGTGGAAATAGGCTATAGAAGCTTAGCCCGACATCTCATGCAAGCGGTACCATTACTTACGACAGAAAACCCGTTCCAAATTGTGGTCGAAGTTCGAAGTATGGGAGTCTATGGAAAAGGCCAAATTTTGGAGGCTTTTTTGGCCAGTAAAAAGCAATTTGCGATGAGCCAATTGCATCGATCGACGTATTACCGGGGATTTATCAACTTCAATGACTCAGCTTTCAGCTATTTGCAACAGCAGCTCTTGAAATGTCAAAAAAGTCTTTCCAAAATCGGATTTTTCATAACAAGGTCGCAGAATTTATTGTGGTACGTATATAAACCTAGTTTTTGCCTCCCGCAGCATGTCGAACCGATAGCCGAGCGTTCTGCGTGACCACAGATTAGGATCGCTGATACCACAATTGTGAGTTCGCATGTTCGAAGCCAGCGGCACCGCTAATTTTTTATCCCTTTGTCGCTTCTTAGTTTGGCGGTTTCCCGCCAGATGGCATATTCCCAAATGCAGGTCATTTAGTTACGGTTCTTGTTTCGTTTCTTTCTACTGTACCAACGCCTTCCTAAAAAAAATTGCTGGCTGGTTTCGTGAACGTGCTTCCAAACTTCTTTTGCACATTAGGTGTAATGTATTTGAGACAATAAACCCAGGTTACGTGTTTTCAAAGTTAATTTCTTTCTTAAGGCAAACATTTATGAAGACATTACTAAGAAATATTTTGGCGTCTTCAGTTATGTCATGGAAAAGGCCTGTTTGTGCGATTATTTTGCAGCTTGAAACGTACCACAAAAAAATAGTGTCCAGTGTGTGCAATTAAAAGACCAGAAGTAGAAAACTTGGCTGCTGCCCCAGACGTAGTATTCTTACAAAGGAATACAGAAGCTATTTGACTGAGTATATTTGGATTATATCAAAGCAGAATTTTTCCGTACCGGGTGTTCGGTGCAAATGAAGGCTGTCCGAATTATTTCACAAGCTTTTTGCTTAGTACAAACCGCTACCTCGAAACAAACAGTCTATCCTCAATATGCAGCGCACGTGTCTTATCATTTGAGCCATTCCCATATACCTTCACGAAATTCCAGAAATACTGAAGGTCTTCATATCCTTTTACCACGACGCACGCTGAGGAGTATTGGAAATTATGCGAAAAGACAGCGGGATGTGTTAATGTAGTTTGTCGTGTAAAAATAAAGAACGATTCCAATCACAGACCACACCCTTTTTGAGTTATGCCCACAAAGTGTTTCAAGAAGACATTGTTTTCGGCTAGAATCACCAAAGTTGCTATGGCATTCTGCTGTTCTGTTCTTAACTCTATTGCTGAATCAGATCGCAGTACCATGATATAATTACTGGTACAATTCTTCAGTAATCCTGTAAGAATATTCGCCTACCCTAAATTTAACGTGTTTGAACAATTGAAGAAACATGAGAAAGGACCATAAGGGTTTGCAGAAATATTCACTTATTAGAATCGTTTATGACCCATATCAGTACGGTGGTATTGTCATGATCATGCCAGCGTCCACTGACACCATTTATCACTTTACTGCCTGTAAATAAAATACAGAAGTGTCGTTCCTTGTGCGTGAGTAGCACAATCGCAGCTGATCCTTTCATATGGGCCCACTAAGCCACACCTTCCCTTTTCTGCCATGGTGCCACCAAGAGATGTCAATTTCACCCTTGAATTTCTCCCTTTCAGTTTCCTAAAATGTATAGGGACGCACATTCGAAGTTTTGAAGTAGTCCTGAGATTTTAGTAAAATTTCATAGGCAATGTTATTATCCTTTATTTGTTTACATATTTATTACACCTGATTGGTTTAATCATGACGTACTACATAATAGTTCAGTTCTTCTACTTAATAAGTCATGATGATGATGATGATGATATGTGATGTTTCGTGGCGCAAGGGCCAGGTCTGGCCAAAGAGCACCATGCAAGTGATTATGGATATTTCATTGAACAGTGAAGTGGAAACGTATGAACGCGGCTGTATATGGGCCTAAAAGCAGAGTCGCTGTACAGTGCGTAAAACATAAATGTATTAAAATTATGACAATGGCTTTAAAGTATCCTGTGAGACGTAAAACATGTTTTGGAAGAATGATTTTCTAAAATTTGTAAGTGCCAGTGGCACTGCTGCCTCATCAGGAACCTTGCGTGCATGGTTTTGGAGGCACGTGCCATACAAATGCTAGTATCGCAGCAGTAGCCTCTGTTGAGAGGTCATGCTACGAATTTATCTGGCGTAGAACTTGTAATGAATCAACATGATGTAAGTAGTTTAAAAGTGATTTGCTGTTAAAAAATGAGTCCACATGAAGGAACATTGCTGGATGAAGAGGAACGTTCTGTTTGTAAGCTAGAGGAAAGTGCTTTTTTATTTCAGCTTCTGATTCGCGGCACTCTACCAGGACATGTAGGACGGTCAGCGTCTCTCCGCATTTAACGCAGATGGGAGGTTCAGCACCAGACAGCAAATAAGAGAGGGTCCCGTAGGTATGGCCTATCCTAAGTCGACAAAGAATTACTCCAGTTCGCCGTATTTTTGTTGTTGGTCGCCAATTACCCAACTGAGGTTTAATTAAATGCAGCTTATTCGACGTTTCAGTGTCCCACATTTGCTGCCAGTATGTCCTAATTTTTTTGCGGAGAAAAGGCTTCAAGTCTGTCACAGGGACAGATATGAAAGTGTTGCTAGCTTTCGCTGTAAGAGATGTGGCCATCTGGTCTGCTAGCATGTTCCCTTCGATGCCTCTGTGGCCAGGCACCCAGCAGATAACAATAAGCTGGTTAGATAAGTATGCAGTGCACAGAAGTGAATAAAGATCGTTGAGTACAGGGTTATTGTGTTTTCGGAGTGACATTAAGGACTTTACTACACTCAAAGAGTCAGTGAAAATGATAGCATTGGGTAGATTGGTTTTCCTGATGCATTTAACAGCCGCTATTACTGCGTATGCCTCCGCGGAAAAGATACTTGTTTCCGGGTGCAAGACATCAGATTCTGAGAAAGACGGACCCACGGCTGCATAAGACACGCCTGCATGGGACTTCGATGCGTCAGTATAAAATTCCGGGCATGAGTACTTTAGCTGCAGTTCGAGGAAGTGCATTCGAATGTGTGCCTCTGGAGCGTGCTTTGTAACATGAAGAAACGACGTATCACATTTAATGAGCTGCCACTGCCATGGTGGTAGGAGCTTTGCTGGGGCTTTTAGATGAGGTTCTATAAGTGGGACACCCATTTCATCACTGAGCTTCCTCACACGCAGTGAGAAGGGCTCCTTTGCTGTAGGTCGGTTACGAAACAGTGTGGTGCAAGTCATATCATTTATGGTAGCGTAACACGGATGTTCAGGGTTTGCGTGTACCTTCAGAAAATATGCAAAGCTACAGTATGACCTCTGCAAGGTAAGTGACCACTCGTTTGATTCTGTGTATAGGCTTTGTATAGGACTTGTCCTGAAAGCACCCGTGGCCAGGCGGATACCTAAATGATGAATCGGATCTAGCATCGTCAACGCGCACGGTGCGGCAGAGTGGTACACAACGGCACCATAGTCTAAACGTGTACGCACAAGACTTTTGTACAGGTCCAATAGGCACTTCCTGTCGCTACCCCATGTGGTGTGGGACAGAAACTTAAGGAGGTTCATTGTTTTCATGCATTTCGTCCTGAAGTATTTGATGTGGGGTATAAACGTTAGTTTTGAATCCAAGATGATTCCTAAGAATTTATGTTCACTACTGACAGTGAGTTCATCTCCATTAATAAAAATACTAGGGATTGGCATTGCGCCTCTCTTCTTGGAGAAAAGCATGCAAGTACTTTTCTGCGTGTTCACTTTAAACCCATTTTCATCCGCCCATCTACATAACTTGTTTAAGCCAAGCTGGACCTGGCGTTCGCAGATAGCAAGATTGCAGGATTTAAAACCTATCTGCACATCGTCGACGTATACAGAGTAAAACATGGTGCGTGGAATGACTGTGTGAAGTGAATTCATTTTTACGACAAAGAGCGTGCAACTAAGCACGCCTCCCTGTGGCACACCGGTCTCTTGGGTGAATGTTCTAGACAAACTGTTGCCCACTCTTACACGAAACGTGCGGTCAGAGAGATAGCTTTCGATTGTGTTCAACATGTTGCCACGGACACCCATTGAAGAAAGGTCGCGAAGGATACCAAAACGCCATGTCGTATCGTATGCCTTCTCTAGGTCAAGAAATACTGAAAGAAGGAATTTTTTATGTATAAAGGCATCCCTGATGTTGGCCTCGATGCGAACGAGGTGGTCTGTTGTCGATCTACCTTCTCGGAAACCACACTGGAAGGGGTCTAGAATTTTGTTATTTTCCAGGAAACAGATTAGGCGTCGGTTTATCATTTTTTCTAAGAGCTTGCACAGACAGCTTGTTAGAGCTATTGGTCTGTAACTGCTGGCTAGAGAGGGATCCTTGCCTTGTTTAAGTATGGGGATAACAATAGCTTCTTTCCAAGCAGATGGAATGTATCCAGCTGTCCATATAGCATTGGAAAGGGATAGAAGTATATTTAGTGTTTCCGAGTGTAAGTGTTTGATCATTTCATAGATGATGCGATCACTACCTGGCGCCGAGTTGTGGCAACAACTCAAGAATGCGTGATGTTCAGCTAAACTGAATGGGCGATTGTACGCTTCATTTCTTCCACATTTGCGTTCAATGTGTTGTCGCTCTGCGTGTTCTTTGAATCGCAGGAAAGTGTGTGTGTAGTTTGATGCACTCGAGATTTGTTCAAAGTGCTCACCTAGAAAGTCTGCCTGACTTTCCAGGCTGTATCCTTGGGTATTTACTAGGGGTAGAGGGTGAGACTGTCGGCCTTTTAGTTTATTTACTCGGTTCCAGACCTTTCTCTCATCAGTATACGAAGTAATGCTGGATACATACCTCTCCCAACTATCTCTCTTAGCTCGTCGACGCGTTCTTCTGCCCTGCGACTTTGCTTGTTTAAAATTAATGAGATTTTCGGCTGTTGGGCAGGCACGTAGCAGCCCCCAAGCTTTGTTTTGCTTTTTCCTTGCCTTTTGACATTCGGCATTCCACCTCGGAATGCGGCGTTTACTAGACAGTCCATTCGTTTGTTGAATGCATTTTGTGGCAGCGTCTATTATAAAACTAGTTAAGTAAGCCACATCATTGTCGATATTGGTACGAGAAATGTCCCTGTCTAAACAGTGTCAGTTCTTTGAATAGTTCCCAGTTCGCAGAGTCAACCTTCCACCGAGAAACATATGGGGCGCATTCATCCTGTGTTGTATAATTTAGAACTATCGGAAAGTGGTCACTTCCATAAGGGTTCTTAATAACGTGCCATTCGAGGTACGGCAGGAGAGTACTGGATACTATGCTTAAGTCAATTGAGGAGTAGGTGTTGTGTGCATTGCTATAGTACGTCGGCTCCTTCTTATTGAGCAAGCATGCACCAGATGAATACAGGAAGTTTTCGATTAAGCGCCCTCTTCCATCGCAACGGGAGTCTCCCCATAGAGTGTGATGCGCATTTAGATCTCCGGCAACAATGTATGGCTCAGGAAGTTCATCTATGTAATTTTGAAATTCGGTTTTGTGAAGTTGATAGTTAGGTGGTATGTATACAGAGCTGATTGTAATTAGCTTGTTGAACAACACCGCTTGCACAGCAACTGCCTCTAGGGGCGTACGAAGTTTTAGTTCTCGACAGGCAACACTTCTATCAACTATAATAGCCGTACCGCCGGATGACATGACTGCATCATCACGATCTTTACGAAAAATAGAATATTGTGGAAGAAAATTTGTTTGCGTATGTTTGAGGTGTGTTTCCTGAACACACAGCACCCTGGGACTGTATTTGCGAATGAGTTCTTTAACGTCATCAAGATTGTGAATAAGGCCCCTGATGTTCCATTGAACTATTTGCGTCCCCATATTGAAAAGGAGATTGGTGCTGTGTGCTTAGGTGTGAGATAACTTAGATTACAGAGCCCTTCTCAGGCCCCGTAATGCGCAGTTTCTCTTTTTTGGAGCGGTCGAGAGATCCCCGCCGCTCCATAGGCGCTGGATGCGCCGCTTGGCTGGAGGTTGTGTCCATCGCCTCTCCTGAGGCGCTGGGCATCCGCTCTTGCGAGCGGTGTGTTCGTCTTGAGGGTCTCGCCTCAAGAGGTGGGACCCTAGAGGCCACCAGCCCGGAGGTCGATGGCCCCTTCTGGGATGGCGGAGCAGTGCTAGCTGCAGCCGCCGAGGGGGCAGATGGCTTCACCGCCGGCTCACTACGCGCGGGCCGGACAGCAGCCGGAAGCCGCTGCGACGCTGCCCCCTGACGCGTCACATCGGCAAAGCTGGTTTTTGGCAGGTAGGACACCTGCCTTCGTGCCTCTTTAAATGAAATATTTTGTTTAACTTTAATCGTGGCAATTTCTTTTTCTTTTTTCCAGGATGGGCAGGACCGCGAGTATGCGGCATGCTCTCCTTCACAGTTTACACAATGTGGAGTGTTATTGCACGACTCAGATGTGTGTTCAGAAGCACTGCATTTGGCACAAGTAGTTCGACCTCGACAGCTCTGGGAGCTATGGCCAAACCTCTGGCATTTGAAACATCGCAGGGGATTAGGGATATACGGCCTGACTCTGAGCTTTACGTAGCCTGCCTCGATAGTCTCGGGCAGTACACTTGAGCCGAAGGTTAGAATGAGATGCTTGGTCAGAATTTCTTTTCCGTCACGCCTCATCTTGATTCTTCTGACATTGATGACATTTTGGTCACTCCATCCCTCTAATAGTTCTGTCTCACTTAGCTCCATCAAATCATCATCCGAAACAGCACCACGACTGGTGTTCATAGTGCGGTGTGGGGTCACAGTGACAGGAAAGTCTCCAATTGATACGAGAGTCTGCAGTTTCTCATGTTGTTTGATATCTCGGAGTTCAAGAAGGTCGCCGCTAGCCAATTTCGTAGCTTTGTAGCCGGCCCCTATTGTCTCTGTCAGGCATTTTGAAACCAGAAAAGGTGAGATCGTTCTCACCGCCTTTTCGGGTTTTTCACAATGGATTACGTGGAATCGAGGGAAATTTTCACTTTGCCGGCCAAAAAATTTGAATACGTCTTCGGTGCGCCCCCGCTTAAGGGGGCGATCGGGTAATGCGGGGAAAGAAAAAGCCATAAAAAACAATAATTTTTCGGCAGGAACGCCAGCCACCCACCATGGAGCCCAACAAGGGGACGATGTAGGACCTGGAAACACAAGTCCCACAAACGTCAGCTGTACGTACCCGCTATAACCAAATACGTATAACCAAGGGTGGTTATAACACACAAGGTTAACCCTCGCCGCCAGGAAAGCTGGAAGTAAATGGAAAATAAAAGAAGACAGCATAGATTGAGAGTGAGAGAGAAAGACGAAGATTGAAGAGGAGGACAGGAAATGGCGACTACCGATTTCCCCCGGATGGGTCAGCCCGGGGGTGCCGTCTACGTGAAGCAGAGGCCAAAGGAGTGTGTTGCCTCTGCCGAGGGGCCATGAAGGTCCAAACACCCAGCTTCGGCTCAACTCCCAGGATCCCCTTTTCCCCGGACACGGCTAAGCCACGCACGGCGACACGCGGGAGGGTCCAACCCCCATGTCCTCGGGTCCGTGGTGTCGCAACACACCAAACGCCTGCTGACGCAGACGCCCCTGCGGGGACTTAATAAGTCATGTCTGAGATGGCTGTCGTGAAAATTAACCAGGTGTAAGCACTGCATGACGTTGGCTGGAAGGCCATTCAATAAAAAATATTGTGTGCACAATAAAGAAAATGCAGGTGTTCAATCGCACAGTCGCCGCCAAAAGTTTACGCGGCCGAGGTTCTGCGCAAAAGTTCATTTTCAACGCTGCTACGCCCGCAGCCAGTAAAAAATGCAAAACTTTTCTTTTGTTTACTTTAGACCAGTAGACGCTATAAATACGAATACTACGGTGCGTGACTAAGGCGTAGAAATATAAATATTTTTTAACCTTCTGGGGTACGAAAACTTTTGACGCTGACTATACGTTCTGAAGGCAAGGTTACTTTTTAGCTTATTCGTGATGACAAGCGCGAACTCTTGATGGAATATTGAAGCGCAGAATTGTATAACATGTGCAAGCTCAGGCGACTTCACGGCGCAAACATAGCGATGAGGGGCCGTCGAGACTTGCCTCACCGCCGCCTCACGGGCGTGCTGTGCCAGCCCATGCAGGTTTGGTCGTCGAGGGCGGAGCTCCGCAGAGCCTCACGCAACCTCGACGAGAGGGTCGTGGTGCGCATGTGAGTGTACTGTGCTGGGCACTCCCACAGCATATGCGGAAGCGTAGCCGGGTGAGTGCCACAGCACCGGCAGTTTGGGGTACTGTAAACTTCAGGGAATATAAGGTGGAGGCGGGCGGGTGAAGGGTACGTATCTGTTTGTAGCAGACGCAGGGTGGTAGCCTGCGCCCAACTGAATTTGGGCCTTGGGGTGAGGTGGAGAAAAAGATCGGCACAGCATGGCGTTTTGTTTATTAACACTGATGATAAGTGAATAGTCAAAGTAAATGAATGTTACTGTGCGATTCTGGACAGACTCGAGTGTAACGCATACGTTCTATATCACGTTAGGTTCCATACTAATTCTATACTACGCATTCCTATTCGAATTTTGGCTTGTCCTAAGCCTACCGAGTTTCAAGTAATCAAAATAGGTAGACAATTGCTTCTTGGGATGAAGCCGAGGCCATGGTAGATGTGATTAGTAATGCAGTATATGTGAGTAGGCTGACTACTGAGTGATAAGATGAAAAGTTCGCGTGCACTTCCGGGAAACGCTGGGCTACTATCACACAGCTTCGCAGTTTCAAGCGTTGCGCGGCCGAGTGCAAGGTTTTTTTATTAGCAATATGTGTGATATTATCGAACCGGGATACAATTTTTGTGGATGATTGTGTACTGTGTGCAAGGGCATCTAATGAGTCATTGTTTTTATTGGCGGCCGACTTGAAGCGAGTATAAAAATGGTGTGTCACTAATAGCATGTCTCTAAACATAAATAATTATGTAGCAGCTTCACTAGAAAAATGTAACAAAATCATATATAAGTACTTCTTAAGTGGCGAGTTGAAATAGAAAAATAATTCACCAATAAATATTTAGGTCTTATGCTGTCAGAGGATGGCTCTTGGTCATAACATGTTAGTACCGTAGTTAGAAATGCAGGGCATGCCCTTCACTTCTTGCAACAAAGTTTAAAACACACAACTATTAACTTAAAAGAGCATCGTAAAAAACAAGTTTTACCAATGTTGGTGTAGGCATGCTGTGTGTTGAATGTGGTTTCTGATGTGCATATCAATGTAGCATTGGGTGAACGTTAAAGAAACCCACGTGGACTAAATTAATCCGGAGTTCCCCACCCCAGCGTGCGTCATAATCAGATCGTGGTTTTGGCACGTAAAGCCCAACAATTAATTTTTTGCATAATAATGCTTTAGAAAAAGTCCAATCCGTCGCGACACTGTTCGCCCTGGGGATATACAACCGCTTTCTATGTGCAAGAGGAAAAATAACTTGACTGGAACCTTTTGCTTGAACAGGGAAGCAGGTTACGTATTAAGCTGCTTTACTCAATCTCTCATAATCATATTGACACGTATACATGTTTATCTCTCACCGGTGACCGCTTTAACCGGATAACAAGCGTTAAACGTAATCGCTAGGCACAGGACGCGCCTGAATGCATCGGAAGTCTCTCGAACGTTATCGATGCTTCTATCCGTTGTCTCTTGTCACCGGCGCTCATTTAATCTGATTGTATGAGTAATGCGAATTATCTAGAACTTTTTGGAAGACACGTGGGTACCAAGGATTATTCTGGGACCTTCGATGACTCATGTATAATACCCGACGCGTTTCGCCGCTGATCAGATTTCGACGTTCGCCGTCTGTGTTCGCCGCTTTCGTTGTGCTTCGAGTGTAGCTTGCTTTTGTGGGCATATGTTCGCCCAATAAAGAATCAGATTCGTCATACACAGTTTTACGGCTGTTTACTTCAACGTCACTACTACGTGACGGTATGGGAATCTATCTGAAGTAGAGCACTGCACGAGCCGGTTTTTCAAGTCCGGGCCTGACCCGAGCCCGAAAGTACCATACTTCGGCCGGCCCGGTTCTGTTCGACCCATTAGCCTTTTTGCCTATACGAAGCTAGCTCGAGTTCTCGATTATTTTGAAGATACTGTCATGTGATCAACGGCCGCCGGGTGGTCTTCAAGCTGCATGAAAGCAGGTTCTTGCCCTGCATACCTTCTTGCTGGTTACTTGTTAATTTAACTATGAGAGAAATAAACATTTCATTACTAGCCGAACACGCACAGACTATTATGTGAATATTTGGTATGAAATCAAACCATACAATCCACAGTTAAGAAAATAGGGAGGGATCAGGCTAACAACCACCGGGAGTGGCAGAACCCCGGCTTACATTTAGGGATGAAGTTGTAGAAAAGCACATCGGTTGGTCACCATGCTCGTGCTTTAAAGAGTGCGGCAACATACTATAGCGAAGGCATACACTACCGTACACGCCGCGGCCCGCCATTTAATCTCTCTTTTGAATCTCGTATCGTCATTCGGATACAGTGATAGAACTCGAGCCAATAATTGTGGCGCGAATGTAAATTTAGATACGCTGGTTACTGGCTTTCAGGAATACGATAATACACGGCCACTAGAAGCTTTTTTTTTTCAATAAACAGAAATTGTTGACCCACAAGGCTAACGCTCATCATATTTTCACACGGAACGTGTCATTTTTATTGCTTTATTCGGCTTCGTTATAATTAGGTCAATTTTCAATCGCCATTTTAATCATCCTTGTTTAGAAATATATGCCAATTTAGACTTTGTGTAATTGTGTTTCAGTACAGTGCATCTACAACGTAGGCCTTCCTTGTTTTTTTTTCTCCGCCCAGGTTAAAGTATGATCTGCTTGCTTATTCAGGTAAATTCGCAGACAACGCACCTAGTGCTTTCAAAAACATATACAAGGCTGCGAACACGAGGGTTGAGCCACTTAACGAGTGGAAATAGCATTGAAAATAAAAATTTACTGAGGCAATAAAATGCTCTGCATTTCTATTTTGTTTTTCATATTCCCCTCCCCAATGTTGAGAAATTTTGCAGCATTGTTGAGAATTTTGCAGCATTTGTATCCATGACCTAGCACTACCTCGATTTCCTTGTCGTTGAAAAATTTTGCGATTAAAGGACGGGTTTTTCCCGAAGAAAAACGCCCTAACCGATGAGCCCTAGCAACCGAAGAAACGGTTATGCCTAATTTGCTACTGCAGAAATCCAACACAAGTTGCTCGGAAGTTTCCCTTTTCTCATTTTTATCGGTATCAGAAATTACAAAAAACTATAAGTTGCATCTTCGTGAGCGATTCTCCAAGTCGTCCACTTTGTCTTGAATTCTGGAGATGTTACCCGAGTGGCTTGTGGCCGCGCCAACCGTGATCCCCCGAGATACTTGGGCCTCAACGTTGGACATACGGGTCATAATGGTACTAAGAGTTTCGCTGTAGTTGGTCGAAGGCGTACGATCAACAACCGCTGCTACTTTGGCTTCCAACTCAGACAGGCGCCGAGAAACTGTTTCGAGTTTATTTTTCAAGGTGGCGTGAAGCTGCAATGCCTTATTGACGCTCTCAACAACATTGGCGCTGGTGGCCTCAAGCTTTAAAATGGTGTTGACGACGAGCTCAAGTTTTTCTTCTTGAGGTTTCGTCATAGGCCCAGGGTTCAGCTCTATGTCGCCACAGAGAAATAAGAGACGCCACAGGTGCGTCACAAACACACGAAAACGTTTACAGGTATCAGGTGGCCACGACACCACAATAAGCCATATGTCATTGTCACGATAGCTGGAAACATCGTACAGACTGACCTGCAGAAGCACCAAACATGAGCGTGGCATCCCGGGTGAAGCGATGCCGTGGTCTGTGGATCCAACGAGGTGTGCGCGCTCTTGTAGGAAGCGGTCAGCTGACATGGTTTCTTGTTGACAGCCCATGGACGCTGCCCCGCTCACCAACGGAACGGACGAACCAGCTGCACTTGGAAAAGGGCCGCAAGTCCAATCCGTCGCACAGTTCACACAGATGCGCGGACAAGCAGACTGTTCCACCGGAGATGCGTCCAAGGTGACCGGGTCGGCAGCTATCGGCGAGCCGAGAGCACCAAGCAGGAACACCTGCGATGAAGGCAGAACCAGATTAGGATGCTTCCGATGCGCTCGTCGCTACTGCCAAATTGAAAACACTGCTTTCAGTGTTTCACGTGACTTTTCCGAAGCAGTGCGAGTGAAACGGCGTAAGCTCTTGCAGTTTTCCAAAACAGCAAGAAAAGAAGGCGATAGGATCCGTCTGGTATTCAACAAGCTCTTCATCAACAGTGAAACTTACGAGTGGGACTCGGAGGCCGATCGCGCAACACGTGTAACACGGTCCGATAGCGATTGATGCACACGCAATGCAAAGTCATTCTCTCGTTTCACTCGGACTACATCATCTCAAGACAAAAATACACGTGATGGTGACATTCCCTTCTTATTTACCAATATCAGAAGTGTGCTCCCCAAATCTATTGCTTTATCATCCATCATTGATTCATGCTCAGCGTCTTTAGTCGTACTTACTGAAACTTGGCTTGACGAAACAGTGTCCGACGCACATATTTTTAACAGTTGGTCCTCGTTTGTGATTTTTCGCTGTGATCGTAAGCACAAAAAAGGCGGTGGCGTTCTGTTAGCAGTTAAAAAAGAGTTCATGTCAGGAAATGTTCCAATAGACACATTTTTAGAATGCGTATGGGTCACTGTGAAATGCGACTTCAGCCAGTTGTTGATTGGTGTATTTTATCGACCGCCTAACATGAGTCCCACTTTCTCTGAAGAATTTCAAAGAATTCTCTGTGTTCTTGTTAATCGCTTTCCAAACTATATTTTGCTGATTTTCGGTGACTTTAACTTTCCTTGTATTAACTGGCCAATCTTATCCGCTGCCCCTACCCTAACAGAGGAGCACTGTTTTCTTCAAACCTGTCTTGACTTTTCGTTAACACAGCTCATCACTAATCCCACGCGTAAGGCTGCTTCGTCTGCTAATATTCTCGACCTTTTTCTAACTAATAATCCTGCAATTTGCCTTGACTTGTTTCACATGGATGGTTTGTCCGATCACGACATTATAATCGGCAACCTTTCAGTCTTACCTAAGAAAGGTCATGTTACTAACAAGTATATTCGATGTTACAAGAAAGCTAACTTCGATATAATCAATTCAGAGTTATTAGATTTTTCTAATGAATTCCTAGCCGTTTACTCAAGGCAGTCAGTCGAAAAAAACTGGACATGGTTAAAAAACACGCTTATCAATTTGATAGACATGCACATTCCAGTCGCAAAAATAAAGTGTTTCAACTCGACACCGTGGTTGAACGATCGGCTCCGGCGCTTCAACAAGAAAAACGGCTCTATAGAAACGCTGACAAAAATCGTCTATCGGAATCGTGGAAACGCTACCATTTATGCGAAAAAGCATACCAATCCTTGCTAAAAACCACGAGACGTAACTTTTTTGGAAACGATCTTCCTTCTCTTCTCATAAATAACCCGAGACGTTTTTGGCGTGTTCTTAACCCACGCAGCCATCCTGAGATTGCCCTTACTAATCTTAATGGCGAATTTGTATCCGACTCGGAAAGCGCGCAATTACTATATAATGCTTTTTCCTCTGTTTTTACGCGTGAGGATTTAACGTCCAGCCCTCTCATTGGTAATCGCACTGACATAACGATGCCTGCAATTACTATCAGAGAGGGGGGAATTTGCTCATTATTAAACAATCTTAAGCTCTCTTCCGCGTCCGACCATATCGGGTTGAACAGCAAGATATTAAAAAATATTTCACCGAGCCTCTCGCCTATTCTGTGTGCCCTTTTCTCGCAATCATTAACATCTCATACCATCCCTCACGACTGGCGGGTGGCCAGAGTAGCTCCCATTTTTAAGTCCGGTGATCGCTCCTTGCCCCTCAACTATCGCCCAATCTCTTTAACTAATACAATCTGCAAACTTTTGGAACACGTTATCTACACTCAAATCATCAACTATCTTGAGAAGCACAGTATCATCTTTAAGCAACAGCACGGTTTCCGCAAAGGATACTCATGTGACACTCAGCTTGCTGGTTTTGCACATGACTTGCACTCGGCACTGGATTCTGGTTTCCAAGTTGATGCCATCTTTCTGGATTATTCAAAAGCTTTCGATCGCGTTCCCCATCACAGGATCATACTAAAATTAACCCAGCTTAACATACACCCTGATATTATCTCGTGGATTAAAGAATTCCTGTCACACAGAACACAGTACACAGTCGTTAATAACTCTCATTCTACTTATGTGAACGTAACCTCAGGTGTCCCTCAGGATAGCGTTTTAGGCGCATTACTTTTTCTAATTTATATTAATGACTTGCCTAATAATGTGTCCTCCCGTATTAGACTATTCGGCGATGATTGCGTGCTATACCGTAATATATCCAGTAATACCGATCGTAAACTCCTTCAATCCGACCTGGACAGTATTAATACTTGGTGTTCTACATGGTTAATGTCACTGAATGAATCCAAAACTAAATTAATGTCATTTACTCAACGTAGTGCCCGTATACCAACATCGTACGCTTTAAATAATGTCGAAATAGAACTTGCTACTACTTATAAATACCTGGGTATCCACTTTCAATCAGATCTTGCGTGGCATTATCATACTGACGTCATTCTTGCTGCAGCTAATCGTTCACTCGGTTTTATCAAACATTCTCTAAAAAATGCCCCTCCACATATAAGAAAGCTCGCTTATGTAACACTGGTTCGTCCGAAAATTGAATACGCTTCAGCTATTTGGGAACCACTTCAAGCCTATCTTATTCAGAATATCGAATCCCTGCAAAACCGTGCTGTGCGCTTCATTTTCTCAGATTATTCACGTCATTCGAGCATCACTGCACCAAGAGATCGCGCCGAATTGGAAAGCTTATCGCATCGTCGCCAAGCAGCCCGGATTTCGCTTTTTCATAAACTTTATCATCATCCAATCCTTTATGGCGATTTATTTCAAGCGCCTGCAGTCACTTTCCCTCGCCGCGATCATCAGTATAAAGTAAAACGACCCACATGTCACACTCATTGCTTTGCTAATTCGTTCATACCATGCACTATCATTGAGTGGAACCACCTACCATCGCATGTAGCTACTGAGACTAACATAGCAAAATTTCAGGAGCTGCTACGCACTGAGCGCATTGCCTAAACGGACTGCCCGACCTAATCGATTTATTTTTTTCCTGTACCAGTTCGTAGCCATTTTTCACTTGGAATATCGCATCTGTATTCTTTTTATGAGTTTTTGTGTATTTTAGCAAGCGCTCTGTATTTTCTGTATTGTAAGCTTGTGTATTCTTGTTGTCACCTTGTAGCTGACTAATATGCTATGTTTTTTTCTAATTGCTGAGAATTTCCAATTATAATATATTGTGGCTTTGCATATATATTCTCTTTTGTCTTTGTTCTTGTTTTCCTATTCCACGTACCTACTGTATTTATTTCTTTTTGCTATTCACTTACCCGCTGTATATCAGACAATGTTCATGATCGCGTTTCTTTTTCTTTTTTTTCACTCACTATGTTATTATTCACATGTAACTGCAATTTGTCCCCCTATGTAATACCCTCTTTGAGGGCCTTTAGGGGTATTTTGAATAAATAAAATAAATAAAATCCGCGTAGACTTAAAGCATTTGTCTAAGAACAATATACGCTTGAAAGTCTCAGTTTAATTAGTTGGGCTAATTGATAATTAACCTACGGCAGAATATTCAACTCGCTTGAAAATATAACGAAGAAAATTCCTGGAAACCAGTAGTAAGCTGCCTTGTGCCTTAAGATACAAAAAAGTTGCAAATGAACTTTTCAGATTTTATTTGCTACAATTTTATCGAGGTACTCTATGTAATTCTTGAAAACTTATTTAATTTTTGTTTTTCCTTTAAAATGGTCGCGCCTAAAATCTAGATATTTTTGTGCAGCAACAAAATATTGCAGTCGACTCTGCCTCTAGGCACGTCTTCCGCTTATGAAAAATGTAACGAGCTCAATCGAAACTCATCTCATTGATTCCCGTTAAGGATAGCTCGGATACCTGAAACAGTCTAATGAATGTTTTTGCAGCGAGTCTCACACCAATCCAATAGTTTTCCATTTCTTTAGCGCGACTGCAATGCACATATATTTCTAACTCTTTGGCAGTCTTGAAGTGTGCCTTTCGCCGCTATTCCCACCCATCCAAATGTGTTTCCCCTTGTCGATTGGCGGCGCCGCTGTCGAAATCATACCGCTACCTCCATCAAACTTCGGGTCGTCCATCACATGCCTGAGCATGATCACCTCTAGGAATTCGAGGTGTTAATAGGCTGGGAACAATGTTAATAGGCTGGGAACTTATTATATAAATGCGGATCTAGTATCCGAAGCTTCACTGTACAAATATCTAGGCGTTCATCTCGCACCAAATCTTTCCTGGGCCTCTCATATAACAAACATATGCGCTGATGGTTTAAAAACACTAGGGTACATTCGTCGCAACCTACGCAATTCTCCATCTGAAATCCGCCAGTTAGCCTTCCTGACGTTCGTCCGTCCACAGCTCGAGTTCGCGTCCCCGATTCCGCCTCCTCATCACGAGTACCTAATCTGCATGTTAGAAGCCATGCAAAACCGAGCTAGTCGTTTCATTTCCCGCAATTACAATAGGCAGTCAAGCATAACTCGAATCAAACATGACCTTTCGCTTCCTGCACTAAGTAGTCGTCGTGACGTGGCACTGCTGTCTTTGTTCCATAAATATGTTCATCAATTGAAGTCGTCATCTTTGCTGCTGGAACGTGCAAGTTGCATATCACGACGACTGAATAATGATTTAAGTTTCACTCGCATCTACGGAAACACTGATGCATTTAATATGTCGGCTTTGCCACGAGCCATCCGCTTGTGGAATTCCCTCCCTGACAGCGCGGCGATGCAAACGGACAGAGATAAATTTAGGAAACTCCTGAACTTGCAGTTTATGTCCTCAAAATGTGTCATTCTGTATGCTATGTTCTCTATTTGTATGTAACGTCACGCTGACTATTGTTTCCTATTCACGCTTTAAATAAACTTTTCTTACACAATTTTTGATTATATGCGTGAACAATGTGCTTGGTAATATTTATCTGGCATTTTGTACACTACCTTGAACTGTTATTTCTGTTTATCCACGTATTGTTTGTATAGTTTTTTTTTCTTTCATACTTTGAAATACACATTTTTACAGGATATTCGATATGTGCGCGAGCAATATGCGTGATAATATTTGGCTGATGTTTTGTACGCTAACGCGTCTTCTTCGTTTGTATCCTGTTTTGCGACGATGATTTCTGCTCATTTTGTGGTCCTCGAGTTTTGGAATTCACGTGTAAAACTGCCTTGCAATAATGCCCCCGTTACTCAATGCCCCTCATGGGGCCTGTAAGGTATTTTGAGATAAATAAATAAATAAAGAGTTCGTTAGTGTCGCGAAGACGAAAGAATTCCTGCAGAACCCATGTTAAGATGATTATCGAAGTTAATGCGATTAACATTCACACAATCTAGCCAGCAAGAAGTGACACACCGTGTTAGCTAAGACACCTTTATTCAAAATTCGTAGTGTTTCCCCTGATGTTTCAAGTGATTCTGATATATGCGGCCATGCACTGTCTCCCTAATTGACCCGCTTTGTTATGACCATCGCTCGCCAATGTTACCTCACGATGGTAGAACAAGGACCGCAGGCCGACGGTGCATGCAGTGACGACGATGGAATTACGAGGTAGGATTGATATCGATAGAACGACGAAGGCATATAAGGACAACTGCATGACGACGATGAGATGATTCTGAAGTGATGGTGATAAATAATTGCGACGGAATACAATGCCATGACGCCGGTGTTCTAATCTCGATTGATTGACAATAATTGCACAATACTAGCGGAATGAAATAGAAATTATGCTGATGAAACGTAAGGTGGTATGACCACCAAAGCATTTAGTAATTTTTAGCCAACCAGGCACGCTTTTGAATAACATACCAGCCTTCTCACTTTCTTTTCTCCCTTTCTTTTCTCCTATTCCTTCCCAAGACGCTTTACAAACATATGCTCGGCCGTTGAGCTCAGTACACCGGTGCTCTAGCTCATTAGGCCACGATCACACGTTTACAAACGTATCTTGCCAACAAGTATATTATTCAAGCTCGAACTTAGGGGGAACATTGAGCTTGGGCGCTCCTATAAAAATACATGGGAAATCGGCAATAGTTTTTCATAGCAACCGATGCACTAAATCTGATGAGTTATGTTGAATTTAGAAAAAAAATAAAATGTAGTGAATGCAGAAAGGGATATTTTATTACAGGCCGTCTACTTTTTTTACGTAAAATTTTAAAGAATTGCCAAATTTCGAAAAATAAAACTTGACTTATACAGCTATGTACCTCAGCAGCTAGAAATGATATCGGAATTCTGTAAACTGCACCTAATAATACATCCAAAGCGGATAGCAATCATATATCATACACCATCCTGAAATATGCCACTATGTTGTGAATGTGGCATTTGCAAAACCCCTCCAAACATTATAACAAATTCACGTAAGTTTTAAGGTATAGCAAAAAAAATTGTTCGCTTTTGATGCTCCAACGGGTGCAGTTTATAGAAATGCCATATTTGTTTTTAATGGTTGAGTTGCGGATTTGGAAACTTCATGCTTCTATTTTTTTTAAATTTACGAACATACTGCGATTCCTTGAAAACATTACACTATATAAACGAAAATTCTATTTGCTGCAGTCTCTGCAATTTAACTTTCCCTCTTAATGCAACACATTTCATTCAAATTGGTTCAGCGGTTTTCTCATAAAAGCATTCCTGCATTTTATTTGTATTTGAGAATCCGGCATCGAAGATAGGCCCGAGCTAAAGCTTCCTCTTAAACAATGGATCACGCCAGTTCTATAGGAAACCCATGAAACAGAACCCTGACGTACATGCATGACCGTGGCCGCAGTGGTGCACAAATAAAAAGTCTGCTCAAGGAAAAAGATAAATATATTCAACGGAAATTTCGCGGGAGCCTTTATCTTGGCCAGACATCTCTCCAGAATGCGGACGAGCTCTCTGGCCAGGTGTCTAGCAAAACCGGCGATTCATTGTCAGTAGAGCAAGTAGCAGGCCGTCTTCGAGATAACGCTGATACACAAGCGCGCTCGTTTCCAAGCACCGACAGGGGCGGATCCAGGTTTTTTCTGAGGGGGGGGGGGGGGTCAGGTTCTGTCAATGATGATGATGATGATGGTGATGATGATGATGATAGTAGCTTTTCTTATTTACCGAAATTTACCGTTTTTCCTCACGATAAACCCGCATTTTATACGGCTAAAGCAACACCTGTAGCCCTCCGTGGTGGCTCAGTCAGCTCAGGCGTTGAGCACGAGATCGCGGGATCAAAATCCCGGTCGCGGCGGCCGCATTTCGATGAAGGCAAAATGCAAAAACGCCCGTGTTCTTGCGTTGTGGTGCAGGTTAAAGAACCCCAGGTGGTCAAAATTAATCCGGAGCCTTCCACTACGGCATGCCTCATAATCAGAACTGGTTTTGGCATGTAAAACCCCAGAAAGAGGAAGAAGACCTGTAGCGAAGCCAGGTATCGGTTTCTCCGAGCTTATAGGAAAAGGACGTTACCCAATACAGCCATGTGCTTGGCGGCTGCGCCTGATAATACAGGGTGTTCAAAACTAAGCTTTATGGTTTTCTTAAAGTTAGGCACTGGGAGGCACGCGATGACCACCTGTGCAAATAAGTTATGTGGCTAGGGGGCACAAAGTGAGATGATAATTATCGCTGTGAGCAGCCCAATTAACAAAAATTGAACAATTATTTTTTGTTGACTGCAGTAAGTGGGTATGTTTGTATTGAAAACTTAGAGACAGCTCGAGTTTCTACACAGTATCAGTCGGAAGAAGTATTCTAGCGTCCGTGCTCCGAGATATCAGACTCCAAATTTCAATTGTCGTACTGCGCAGAATAATCGAGAATAAAGACGCGACAAGTCTCATGAATTCTCGTGAATGATCATGAAGCTCGGTGACCACTTCTCTGGAGGGATGGCGGTGCCATCTTCTCTCTTGAGTCGTGGTGGTGTGTTGACTAGAGGAACGTTCTTGAATATGGGCGTAACGCTCCGCTCCAACGCAGCAACCACTACGCTGGTTGTTTACGATATGCGAATCACCGCGTATGAAGACTCACGACGCCACCTACAAGAATAACGATGTGGCGTAGTAGGCGAGAGCGCGAGCCAGCGTCTTCATGTTTTATTTCCCACACGACGTCATCCTTTTACACAAGGCGCGCATCTGCTCCCGTTTATCTAACCACGCGACGCCATCCTATGCCCGCGCGCTGGCGTTGGCCGCTGACGTCACGCTCCCCCACTTCGCAGCCGCGGCTCGAGGCTTCGCCCCGCTCCGCAAGAACGCCCACTCAGATAAACGGATCCGGCGGGCTTGAGCCTCCTATGCTTAATGTACGACAATAAAACTGCGAAGTTACAATGAAAAACTTGTAGCGTACGAACGGCACTGTGCTCGTACTGGGTATTGTCAACGTGTAACTGTGATCACGATGAGTGCTACAGTTAAAAAAAGTTGTCTATGCGTAGTTATTAGTTTAACTGTTGTTATTATTTATATATGAATACTTCAGCAAGAGATTTCTTTCATTAAGCAGGTTGGTCGCGGAACCGATGACAGCCAATGAGGCAACCGTTGACACCCCAAGGGGAAACTAAGTTAATCAGGCGCGAAGGCGCTCGAGCGGACCTCGGCGTGTTTGGCAAAAGGGACGTCCCCTAGTTCATTCGACGCCACCGACGGGACGAGTAAGGCACGGCAGGCGCCAGGAGGTCCAAGGTGTTCATGAGAAAAATTAAGTACGGCAACTTCGCGACACCACACTCCTACGGAATACAACTAAGCTTGTGAGCGAGCTAGCTTTACTTCTACATGGCTGATACCACTAGTACTCGCGAAAAATACTTTTGAAGAATGCTGGTGGCCATATTTTTAGGGGCGAAGCTCCTTAGGGTGTGGGTCTGTCCCTCCTCTGTAGTATGTAGTAGTAGTAGTAGTAGTAGTAGTAGTAGTAGGTAGCCACGTCTACATTTATGAAAAAAAAATTCCGAAAGTTGTGTCCGTAGCGCGGAATCCAACCAGGGACCCCTCGCTTCCGAACGCGCGGCGCTAACCACTACACCACGAAGCGCACATGGACACACGCACCACGATGACAATAAATACCCAACATTAACAAAAGACTGCGCGTTTCTTACGCGTTTGTGCTAGCGCATCACGGCCCATGTAAGAAGCTGGTGTAAGACGCTGTGGCCTCTCCGCCTTACCCCCGTATTCATAAACGCTCCTCGACTTGACTTGCCACCGCCTTGGGCAGCGCGTTCAAAACGCGTTGGAGGCGGTGGCAAGTCAAGTTCAAGTCGAGGAGCGTTTATGAATACGGGGGTTATACTCTCTCAGCAGTCATGTGATGGCGTCGGCAAACGCGGTGCACGTTCCGGTATGTGTAAACGGCTGCGTAAGACGCTGTGGCCTCTCCCCCTTACTAGAGAGTACTGCACGTTTATAACGCGTTTGTGTTAGTGTCCCCTTAAGCGGGAGATGGTGCAATTATAATGAAGGGCGCTGTTATAAAATAGGAATGACGTCACATATGGCGCGTGTCATTGGTGGAAGTCAATCGTTCGATTTAGTGCGGCGAGACTGGGCGAATTACACGCAAGATTCATGGTTTACCGATGATTCGCTCCGGAGCTTCGCACACTCATCATCATTCACCCCGTGGATATGCGGTGTTTTTTTTTTTGCGACATGGCCATCCCCCTGTCAGCGAGGGGGCGATGCAGAAATGTGAGGGGGGGGGGGGGGTCAGGACATCCGGACATCCCCCCTGGATCCGCGCCTGCACCGAGGTGAAGCGACAGCTTCAGGGTGTTTTTTATTTTTTATTGTGCTTTCTTTAGTTGAGCGTCGATAGCATACGTCATAGCGGGAATTTCGAATTCTTTAAGGTCGATACGCCACGTGGTGGCGAAAAAAGAAAACAGTACGAAATGTCCCTAATTCCTGGTATTGTGAGCCTTGAAAGACATGACCAGGGGAAAAGCTGCTGGAGAAGATGGAAGAACAGTCGATTAAATCAAAGATGGAGGAGATACCAGGCTTGAAAAGCTTGCGGCTCTTTATAAGCAATGCCTCACGACTTCAAGTGTGCCATTCATTAGAAGGGAGACGTTGAATAATTGAATTAGACCCATTAGCGTGCTTTGAGTATTGTATAAAATATTCACCAAAATAACTTCTAATAGAATCAGGGCAACACTTTGGTTTAGCGGAGCCCAATTTAAATAACGCCCTCGCTCTCTCGTTGTAACCACTGATGGTTGTACTCTTTTGTGGAGAGTGAACGTTTCAACTTAATCCAGAACTTCGCCGCTAGGACTTAAACTGGCAAGCTTTGATGAACAAGCCTTTGTCAGCGTCTGAATGGTCAAAATGTCAACTACCGGAAAGAAATCCGAACCTGATTTCAGTCATGATTATTCTGCTGACTTTAAGCACATGGTTAGCAAGTCGCTCCCTTGAAGTGAGCAGTTTCTGGTTCATGGAGTGGTCGCTCGCTACGCCACAGTGCTTGATTTTGGTCAAGACCAACGACTGTGGCATACACAAACGGCGTCTCGTATGCACCACCGCATCCATACAGGGCAAGCGACGCCAATCCGCCAGAAGCCTTATCACTGTTTCACCTTCACAGAAAAAAGTCATCGGCGAGCGGGTTGAAGAAATGTTATGAAAGGGAGTAATACAGGACTCATGTAGCCCCTATCTACTCCTGTGATTCTAGTCAAGAAAAATAACAACTAATGGAGATTCTGTGTAAACTATCGCCGCCTACACACTGTCACAAAGAAAGACGTGTGCCCCCTACCAAGAATAGCCGACGTTGTCGACTGCCTTCATTCGGCGTCGTCTTTCTCTTCTGTTGAAATACAGTGAGTATATTGGCCAATTCTAATGCACCCGTCAGACAAGGAGAATATAACATTTGTAACACCTGGCGGCTTCTTTGAGTTCAACGTTATGCCCTATGGATTGTGCACCGCACCCGCGACATTAAAGCGATCAATAAGGTGCTCCGTGGACTCACATGCAGAACTTGCATCTGCTATTTAGATGACGTCGTTTTATAGGGTAGATCATTTCACGAGCACAATCAGCGCATGTCGGTAGCTTTTGACTGCATGCAGCAAGCTGGCCTTACTTTAAACTCCAAAAAGTGTTATTTCAGTGAGCGTCAAGCTCTCGTACTAGGCTTTCTGGTCGACAAAGACGGCATACAACCAGACCGTAAAAAATAGCAGTGCTTCGCGACTTCCAACAGCCACCGACGGTGAAAGACGTGCCAATTTTTTGGGCCTTTGCTCATAGTACTGGCGGTTTATGAAAGATTTCGTACAGCTTGCCTCTCTCTTGACATCTCTACTTCACAAAGACACCCCAACCCCTACTTGTGGACGGCCGATTGCGAGTCTGCGTTTCAACAGTTGAAATTTTTGTAGACTGCTGGACCTGTTCTGGAGTATTTTGATCGGGAGTCTTAAACTGATCTGCATACTGAGGCCAGCGGTGCGGGTGTTGGCTCTGTGGTTGTTCAGATCTGCGGTGGTCGCCACCATGTCAATGCCTATGCTAGTCCGACACTCACAAAGGCGGAGACAAACTATAGCTTTGCTGAACTCGAGTGTCTAGCAGTAGTCTTCGCCATTCCGAAGTTCCCCTGCACATCTGTGGCCTCAAGGAGCGGATGAATTGAAACCTTACCAAGATGCTGTAAATTTATGTCACCGCTAACTACAAAAATTGGGACGCCGTCTAACCTTTTGTGACGCATGCGTACAATACTGCCAAGCATTAGGTTACTGGTTATGCGCCGTTCTTTATTCTCTACGCACGCACTCCCCAGAGCTTTCTGGACACTATTCTACCTATATCGCGTCAAGAGGATCCTTCAACTGCCCAAACTCTGTGTCGTGCTGAAGAGGCACGTCGACTCAACGTTTATAGAACTTCTTTCAGTTTTCAAACTCGTCGCTGTTGCGCGGCGCCGCCGCAAACACCGGCGGCGAGTGGCGCTATAGTCGCGCCAGGCTCTAGCACGTTTCTTCTATGGGTGTTCTGTGGTTTCATCAGGCGTGGGCAAACAAGTGGAGGCGTGCGTCGTGTCTTGTCGTGTCATGTGGATTTTTGCAGTACACAGGCAGAAAGCGCACACATGCTGCTGTTTTCAACCGAGTGTGGATCTTTGCGCGTCCGCAATGCCGACGTGTTGCGTGCCCGGCTGCACAAGCGGCCGGCTGCACAGGTGATCCGGCTCTCCGCGCTGCGTGGGATCGGGCCATTCCTCGTCTGGACAAAAGGCTGTCAGACAAATCGCGAGCGTGCGATGTGCATTTCCACTGCCAGGACATCTTGAAGACGTACACCCACGTTGTTAACGGGCAAAAAGTCGAAATCGATAAGGGTAAATGAAGTCTTGTGGAAGGGAGTGTGGCCAAAGTTTTCCCCAACCTGCCATCGTATCTTTCAAAGGCGCAAACGAAAAAAAAAGGAAGACGCCAGATCGGGACACGCTTGTGCTAGAGAGATCTTCGAATTAGTCAAGCTGTGAACCTCAAGATTCGGCAGGAAATTTTGACTTGACTTTGAATAGCGGTGTTCTCACTTTGAAGGATATCGAAGACGCTTTCTTACCGTCTACGAGTTGGCGTAGAATTGTCGATTGTGACAAGAAGAGTAGTTTTATTGCCTTTTACGCGATTAAGGCTGAACAAAGCACGCTGGTTATTGAAAAATGCGTCATAGTCGCTCAAGATGAGTGTGAGCTAGTGCAATGGTCGTGTGGCTAAATTCCTTAAAGCTGTTGTCATCGCCGTGTCACAGCTGACAGATGTGCTCGCGCATGTTGACGCACTGAACGTGTGCCAGGGCTGTGAAAAGTATGCGCAGGAGGGCTGCTGTATGAAGGAAGAAGCAGCTGCTGTGAAGTACTAACACAGAGCTCAAACTGCAGTCGTTACAGGCACGTGCCATCTTGTCTGACGCATGTTGTATGTCATATGCCTCATCACGCAAAAAAGGCGGCATGCAACGAAATTGAGGAAGCAACAACCGTCCTTCGCTTAGTGCGCACTAGATGTCACCTCGACACTGCAACGCATCGTTGCGACGAAGCCATCAGCTATCTCCGCTCGCCCTTTAATCTTTGCACCCGCCGCAGATTACCCCAGACAGGTGGGCCAGGAAGGTCGTAGGCAAAGGCAGCGGCCGCAGAAACTGAACAGTTTTCACAAAAGAGCCGTGCGAGCGGCGTGTCGGCGAAGCAAACTTTTAAACAATGTGAAAGGGCTAAAAAAAAAGCTGGAATATCAGAATCCGACTACAACCTCAAAGAAGCACCGAGTGTGTTACCACCTATTCAACAAGTTGCCATTGAAAGTTCTCTAAAACAAGCGAAGGCGAAAGCTCCTCAAGGGGCACGCTACAGCACGGCATGGATGATGAATTGCCTGCTCTTAAGAATCGCGAGCCCAAAGGCATACAGGCTTATCAGGGCCATGAAACTCTCGGCGTCGACATAATTAATGTAAATAATGAATAAAAGTGGTCCTAATACGGAGCCCTGCGGGACACCGGAGGAAATACCGACTGAAGATAAGTGCTTCTGATTAAATGAGACAAACTGGGACCGCATATGCAAGTAGTCTTTTATCCAGCCAAGCAAGTGATTGCCGTGTATACCTCTGAAAATAGTGCGAAGTTTCATAAGTAACTTAGCGTGACATACCTTGTCAAACGCCTTGGAGTAGTCAACAAAAATGGCGTCAATCTGCCCACGGTAATTAAGTGTAGTGGCAACGTCGTGAGTGAATTCAATTAGTTGCGTAACCGTGGATAAACCTGATCTAAAACCATGCTGATGATGTGAAAGAATGCTGTTATTGTTGAGGTACTCTATAATATGCTTATGAATTATGTGTTCTAGTAGTTTACAACAAGTATATAATAACGAGATTGGTCTATAATTGGAAATTATTTGGCTATTGCCAGATTTGTGTATTGGTACAACTTGAGCAACCTTCCAGATACGAGGAACAGTTTGTGATTCGACTGAATTTTGAAAGATAATAGTCAGATACCGCGCACAGTATTCAGAGTATCTCTTTAAAAACGTGTTTGGGATGTTATCTGGTCCTGCACATTTACTAGTATCAATATTTAACAAGAGGCTGTGAACTCCGCTGAACGTTATCTGAAGTTTTGGAAAACATGCTGAAGCACTACCACAATGAAAAGTAGGGAAAATGCCGTTATCTTCAACAAAAACAGATTTAAAATATGTATTGAACGCTTCAGAGATCATGACAGCATTAGTACACGACTGTCCATTAACGACCATAGAAGTTAAGTTGGACACAGGAGGAACAACTGTTTTCATGAATTTGGATGGGTTATATTTTAGGAATGTCGTCAAAGTGTGGTTATAATAGTAGTCTCTAGCATGCTGCATTTTGGTCTTAAGAATTTTTTAAAGTGATGTTAGCATTGAGTTTTCTCGGACATTCTGGGTGCGAGAGCAACGGCGAGAGCGCTTTATCCGGCGAATCAACTGAATAATCTCTCTAGTATACCATGGGTGCTTCGGGTTTCGCTTTACACGCTTTTTGGGTACGAAATTAGCTATGCACTCTTTGAAAATGTTGTGAAACATTTCAACTACCAAGTCAACAACTAAGCCATCGCTCGAAAACATAAACTCATCAAAGTGTGATGCAAGCGTGGCGACGATAGAATTGTCGTCAGCTCGAGAAAAGTCATGGACAGTACTGTATGTTGGTTTATTGGGCTGTAGAGCAACATCTTGATGGACGATTACCGCCTTGTGATCGGAGATGCCCTCGACAACGTCACATTCGCTATACTGGAGTCCATCACTCAGGAAGACCAAATCCAAAATAGCAAATTCACGGGTGCACGAGCTAACGACCTGTGTTAAAACATATGACACAGCAAGATTGATTAGAGCGTCGCAGATGGCTCTATCACGTCCAGTAGAAGAAAGAGAACGCCAGTCAATGTAAGGGGCATTAAAATCGCCACATGTTAATAATTGGCTTTTTTGTAGCCTGTTTACTGCAATATAATCCGTAACAGCGTGGATTGAATTGACATCATTTGGCGGTCGGTATACAGCGCCAACCACAATAGTAAAGCCACCAAAGTCAATCTTGCACCAAACCGATTCGCTGTCGGGAAGTTCCGGTAGCAAGACGTATTTAATATCTTTAGAAATAAAGAGCGCCACGCCACCACCGCGACCAACAGTCCTGCCATCTCTCAATACTGAGTAACCCGGCAGAAAAAATTCACTGTCAGAAATAGAGTCATTTAACCAAGTCTCAGTAACACATATTATTGATGGTTTGTGACATTCAACAAGCCAGTTGAAACAAACATTTTATTAACCAAGCTATGTGCATTAAAGTTCAGAAGTGTCAGTTCTCTTTTATATGGAAGTCAGTTAGAATTCCTGGGAGCGATATTATCAGATGCCTTAACAACGCACTTTATGACGTCGTTCCACTCGTACCGAACACTGTCGATAATCAGGTGCTTTTGCTGCAAACGTACTTTCTTTGTGACTTTTCTGAGTTCCGCAGAATTCTGCCATAGGGATCTGCGCACCCGCCGCACGCGTGCCGAAAAGTCTTCGCTGATGTACATTTGTGAACCTTTCAGTTCACGTGCGTTATTTAAGATATGTAATTTAGTTCGAAAATCCAACAGTTTGATGATGACAGGTCTATCTTTACCTGTCCGTTTTCGCCCAAGTCTGTGACAACGCTCGATGTTATCACACGTGACGTCAAGCTTTGAGGTCAGCATGCGTAGTACTGCAGTAAGAAGGGCCTCAGGCGTCTCGTTCAGTGTTTCAGATAATCCGAGAATAACCAAGTTATTCCGTCGCGACCGATTTTCAAGGTGGTCTTTCTTACGCTCCAGCTTTTGGATCATATCTGAGAGACCAGAAACAGTATTTTCCAGTTCCTGCACACGCTCAACGACATCCGTAGTGTTGGCGACTAGCGACTCTAGTTTAGATAGACGATCATCGAAAGAGGCAACTTTAGAGGTTAGTGCTGATATTTCGTCGCTTATACGAGCCTGTCCTGATAGCAATTCGGCCAACATTGTTTCGGTGTTGGGACCCAGATTGGTTTCTATATCGCCTGAAAGAATCAACAGTCTTTTCAAAATGTGCACAATAGAGGCAGCTCTTTTCGGGGAGAGAAACGTGTGAGGGTCCGGCAGCAGGAACAAGAAACGATCATCATTTCTATAGCATTTACAACCACACCAATTGCATACCTGTAAGAAGAAGTACGCAAATTTGTAGCGCATGTTTGCGGTGCTGCTGCCAGACCCAGTGAAGTGGAACCCCAGAGGCGTCCGTCCTTTATCCTGTTGTGAGCACGTAGATGTCGCTGAGGTGCCCGAACATGTGCAGTACCGCCAAGTTTGCGCTGGCCAGCAGGGAAGGAAGCAGTCATCGCAGGTTGACACGTTTGCGTTTAGTTCCCTAGTTGGCAACGGACACGTGAAGAATCCTGAACGAGCGTCGACCGTCCGGTGGGGCAGACCGACCAGCTCACGGTCCGAAGGTGCACAACATTGAAGATAGTGGAAACAGACAAGACCATGAGAACAAATATAAAAACATGAGCAAATCTAATAGCGAGTCATGTGACCACTTACAGCAACGACTGCAGCTATTCTGGACGGTAACGAGTCGTAAAGTGATCGAACATATTCCCGATCGGCTTTCAGCCTTTCCCACTCGTTGCTGACTTGCGCCCACAACTGGTCCGAAGTCGCGGAATAAAGGGGCTTCCTTGCCAAAGAAGCTTTCAGACGGCCCCACACGTTTTCTATCACATTCAGGTCCGCTCCTTTCGGAGGCCATTCCAGTAGCTGCATGTGCTGCTCCGCCTGGAACTCCTTGACAGCCCGCGCCGTGTGTATCGGTGACCGGTCCTGTTGGAACAGGTAATCACCGTCTGGGAATAAACTGCTCGCATATGGCAACAGCACATTGTTCAAAATGTTGCAGTATTGTTCCGACGATAAGTGTCCACGTATACGTTGCAGGGGCCCTAAACCATATCTTGAAACAGCACCCCACACGTTCACACTCGATCTCCCACTGGCAGAAACACCTTGCACGTTGTCCGGGTCGTTCCTGCGTGGCATTGTGACGTTAACTAAAACAATTGCTTTTCAAAGCAGGAAGTTTGCCTCACCGTGTGCCTGGTAGTCTCCAAACACGCAATCTTTGGTCTTGTCGCGTCGAAAACGTCGACTCATCCGAAAAGATGACGCGACCCCACTCTTCTGATGTCCATGCTTCGTGCAGCTCAGCGTACTGCCGTCGTGCGTCCTTGTTTGCCGCCGTTAGTAGTGGCTTCTGCGCTGCGACGCGACTGCGAAGGCCCGCAGTACGCAGGCGACGTCGAACAGTGGTGTCCGAAACGTCCAAATCCAAGTCCTCGCGTATTGCTGGGGCTGGCAAGAAAGGGTTACGAACAGCAGCTGCAACTATGAGGGCGTCTTCATCGTCTGTGGTAGCGTTAGGGCGGGGCGCGCGGGGTGCATCCTGAATGCGACCTTCATACTTGTAGGCTTGAATTATCCTGTTCACAGTCTTCAGGGGCCTATTAACTAAAGCGCCAATATACCGCTGGGAATAACCTTTCAGGGAAAGATCGACAATTGAGCGCCGTTCATCATCGGGAACCCTAGCCATAATACGATCTGGCGACAGAATGAACGGCTGCGAAAGATGTTTGGTTGTTTTATATACGGCGTTGCATGCACAACAACTTTGAAGGGAACGAATAGACACGCCCCCATAGATATACAAGTTTTTTTGTCTTGTTCTGTTCAAGCACAGATGATTAAAGAAATCTTAAAATGCAGGATGCATGGGCTTAGAAAACAAAAATGCGGCTAGCAGACGACGAACAAGTGCATTCATGACGTCATGCGCGCGGTGGAACAATTATTTCGCGGAAGGCGTGATGCGCATGCGCAATGTTTCCAGTGATGACCGTAACGGGGCGCTGACAGTGCCGTCGGCCACGCGCTCGCGTGTTCACCCTAACAGTGCTCACCGCTGTACTTGCAGCAATCTGTAAGAAGAAGTAGGCAAATTTATAGCGCATATTTGTGGTGCTGCTGCCAGACCCACTGAAGTGGAACCCCAGAGGCGTCCGTCCTTTATCCTGCTGCGAGCACGTAGATGTCGCTGAGGTGCCCGAGCATGTGCAGTACCGCCAAGTTTGCGCTGGCCAGCAGGGAAGGAAGCAGTCATCGCAGGTTGACACGTTTGTGTTTAGTTCCCTCGTTGGCAACGGACACGTGAAGAATCCTGAGCGAGCGTCGACCGTCCGGTGGGGCAGACCGAACAGCCCACGGTCCGAAGGAGCACAACATTGAAGATAGTGGAAACAGGTACTTGCAGCAATCTGTAAGAAGTAGGCCAATTTGTAGCGCATGTTTGCGGTGCTGCTGCCAGACCCACATTTAACGTACGTAAGGCGACAAACGCTATTATAAAACTGTATATTATTACTGCACTGTTCACTCAGTGTCTAGTCAAAGCCGACAAGTTGCATGTGCTGTAAAAGCGATCCGAATGCACCCACTTGTGTAAATCGGTTAAGAAATTCCATCATGACTTACGTGTGCCCATAATTGGTGCTTTAATTTCTGCTTGCTTGCTTGCTTGCTTGATTGATTGATTAATTGAAGGTGAAATTGAATGAATTGTCACTTGTTGCGTTTCCGATTACTCCACAAACAAACAAAACCTGGCAGTTTTTCCCAAGGCGAAGCATTGAAAGCGATAGCAAGTCGTGTATGTCGTGTATGTCGTGTAGTCGTGTATGTCGATAGCAAGCGTGCAAGTCGTGCACCAAGCGATAGCTAGACGTTGATGTAGCAATGCTGGCGCGACCAGGAGCGTCGGCCATGGCGCTACCAGCATTAGGCGAGATGAGACGCGACATATAGAAATGCCGTCGGCATTTGTCAGCTCCCTCTGAGAATATTGTGCACATTCAGCTTGACGCTTACTCTCCAAGACCAGTGTGTGCTCCGCGGTGTGGTACGCACACAGCTGCTCGTCATTAACCCTAATTGTGTGCCCGTACACCATAGGCGCATTAGCCGGGGGGACTCCTCGTAGTGGAGGTGCAAGGTTTGCCATTTGCCCCCCACCCCAGTTTTGAATGCGAGCGCTTTTGTCTGCACGCTGGAAAATCCAGAGTAAAGTGAAGAATGTGATAGTCTCAAAAAAAAGTTGTCGCAGTTTCACCTGAAAGGCGAAGCATCAATTGCGATAGCAAATTTGAAGAGAGCTATACGGAGTAATGATAGCAGCTTTATCAGCTGTATAAACTTGGACATGCGGCAGCACCGTCCACACGCAGAACTGTTGTCGACGCCGTCGGCGTTTTGCCCGCGTTCGCTCAAAATGCGTGCGGCGTTGGTGACTGTTGCCGGAGCCTCTGATATAAATAGGCACTTGGTGCCGCAGCTAAACGTCGCCTCCCTAACCTCCCCCCTCCCCCACGGCCTTTCGCGCGTCGGAAGAAGGTACGTTTACTTTACATATATGGTGATTGTAGAGGAGGAAAGAGACGCCTACTTCTGCAGCCCTTAAGGGAGCACAGCGCAGAACGCGCGTTTGTTCTCCGCCGAGCGTTCACTCCCCGTGAAAGCGCGCGTCCCTCGCGCCCTTTCACTCGCACATACAGCGTTCGGCGCGCTGCGACGATTTCATCTCCATTGACGTCATACGGAACCTCACGGCGACGGCGACGCCGACGGCAGAAATCTACTTTTGAGTGTCCATATAATTGCTATCGCAATAAAGCACCGCATATCCACGAAGTGCATGATGATGAGTGGGTGAAGTACCGGCCGGGAGATCATTCGGGCAAAACGACGAAAGCATTCTCCGTAAGCCGGAGCGTGGCGTACATATACAATGCATATACATGTATATAGACACACACACACACACACACACACATATATATATATATATATTTATATATATATATATATATATATATATATATACAGGGTGTTTCAGCGAACACTTTCAAAATTTATTTAAAGTTGCCTGTGACAGATAGCACAATTCTAGTTAATGAGCTGGTCTACTCGAAGAGGCGGATATTATTTGCACAAAAAATTGAAATGTGTAATTGAGTAATTACCAAAAATTTACTAATTAGGTTTTCAACTAATTACCTGATGGCCCATATTAGAATTTACAAATTGTAGCCGTAGGCGGATGCACTTGGAATTAATTATCAGGATGACACCAGTTTCGAGATATTCCCGAACTTTCCGGAGAAATGCATTGGCGTTCCAGTTAATTTTGTGCTTGAATGCATAAAGCGACGTTTTGTTAAGAAACTAACTGGAACGCCGATGCATTTCTCCGCAAAGTTCGGGAATTATTATCTCGAAACTGGTGTCATCCCGAGAATTCGTTCCAAGTGGACCAGGCTTGCCAACTCCACGGCTACAATTTGTAAATTGCAATATGGGCCATTAGTGTAACATAATAGCCACCGGAACATGCGCTGATGTGATATCACTAACAGATTGCATATTCGGCGTGTTACGTCATCACTAGGTTGCTATAAAATATGAGTGCGTAGGAAATAAAGCGCAGTGTTTTTCCACGGTATCAAGCGTGCTGTTTTGCTTCGGGTGCTCCCCGCGAGTTGGCTATGACAGTGGCGACGAGGACGGGATTGTGATCTGCTGGTGCTGCCTGGAAATTCCCCTGTTGAGGCTGTGTTCTCTACCGTATATTAGTTGAGAATGCCTGGAGTCGGCAAGCTTGAGCGTTCGACATGGGAACAACCAGCTGGGATGAGTATCAAGAGCGGGTAGAACAATTTTTCCTAGCCAACGACGTCGAAGATGAAAAAAAGCGAGCAGTACTTCTCACCTGTTTGGGACCTGCCACGTATTCATTACTGCGGAACCTGCTGTCACCGCCGAAGCCTTCAGAAACAAGCCTGTCAACGATCCTTGACGAACTGAAGAAGAATTTTTCGCCGAGACCATCGGAAGTGGTTGCAACGTTCAAGTTTAATTCAAGAATACGTCATTGAGGTGAAACGGCTGCGGATTTTTTCGCTAGCCTGAACAAACTTGCTGACGATTGTGCTTTCGGCACGTTCCGAGACAGAATGCTTCCTGACCGCATTGTGGCAGGGATCAACGACGAGGCAACGCAGCGACGACTGTTGGAGTCACCAGATTTGACCCTTGATACCGCAAAGAAGACAGTTATCGCGATGGAAGCGGCGAACGAAGATTCTCGCGCGCTGTCAACGGCCATGCCAATGACTGTTGCGCCGACGAATGTCGTGTCGCGTGATAGAGGAAAGCAGAAGCATAAACCTGTTTCATGTTTCCGCTGCGGAAGCGAGCATCTGGCGACGCAGTGTCGACATGCAAGTAGCGTCTGTCAGAAGTGTCGAACCAAGGGGCACCTGGCGCGAGTATGCAAGGGCAAGGCAGTTACAGTTACGAGAGCAAGCGGTTCAGCGTTTTTGTCCCGGAAGCATCAGTCAATCCATACCGTAGACGACGAAGAAAGCCGCTCTGAGACACCGGCACCGCAAGTCTACGAAATGTGGCAAGTGCGCGCACCGGATCACGACGGTAGCCCGTACCGGGTTGAGGTCTCCGTGAATGGAACTTCACTCATTATGGAACTCGATACGGGAGCAAGTGTGTCTGTCGTGTCGGAAGAGACCTTTCACCGCACATTTCCGTCATGTCGTCTGGAACCGTCAAGCGTCATGCTGAAAGGTTACACCGGTGAGCTGTCCCCGGTGCAAGACAGCCTGCCTGCCACTGTACGACTAGGAAACCATGAGTGCCGGGACGTGTTGTACGTCGTCCCAGGACACTGCCCGTCCCTGATGGGACGTGGCTGGATGAAAGGCCTCGGAATTGAACTGCGCAATGTGATGGACGTTAAGGCTATCACGTCGGTTGAGGGACTCGTCGACTGAGTATGCGAGTGTTTTCGACGACGCCTTGGGAACATTCAAGGGAGTGTCTGCGAAAATAACAATCGAAGAAAACGTGAAGCCGAGGTTCTTCAAGGCTCGTCCTGTTCCGTTCGCAATGATCGACCGCGTCAACGAGGAACTGATGCGCATGGAACGAGTTGGAGTGCTGCGTGCAGTTAAGACTTCGGAATGGGCTGCGCCTATCGTGCCTATATTGAAGCGAAGTGGACAGATTCGGATATGTGGCGACTTCAAGGTCACTGTTAATCCCGTGACCGTGCCTGAAAAGCACCCGATACCACGCGTTGAAGACCTGTTTAGCCGTCTTAGCGGTGGCGAGAAGTTCAGCAAGTTGGACTTGAAGGATGCGTATTTGCAAGTTCAACTGGACGAGGCATCCCGCAAGCTGGTGACAATCAACACACCAAAAGGAATGTACCAATACACGCGTTTGCCCTTTGGCGTCACATCTGCTCCTTCAATTTTCCAGCGGGAGATGGAAAACATGCTACAAGGGCTCCGACACGTTGTGGTGTATTTCGACGACGTTCTTGTGACTGGACGCGACGACCAGGACCATCTAACAAACCTGGGCCTAGTCCTAAGCCGACTGAAGCAAGCTGGGCTTAAATTGAAGCTTCATAAGTGTACCTTCCTGGAACGGCAAGTTAAATACCTGGGTCACGTTGTGACGGCTGAGGGATTTCAACCCAACCCTGAAAAGGTAGAGGTTGTGCTGAAGGCCCCTAGACCCAAAGATGTCAAGGCATTACAGAGTTACCTAGGCCTAGTCAACTTTTACCGCAGGTTTCTGCCGGGACTGTCTAGTGTGTTGCATCCCTTGAACGAGCTGCTTGTGGCCAAGGTGCCTTGGGAGTGGCGTGAAGATCACGAACGTGCTTTCCAAAGGAGCAAGGAGCTACTTGTTTCAGCAGCAGTGCTGGCGCATTATGACCCCAAGAAACCCGTGGTTCTCGTATGCGATGTATCACCGTACGGCGTTGGCGCCGTTCTAGCCCATAGGGAAGACTCGGGGGCTGAACGACCAATCGCATTTGCATCACGAAGTCTCGCGCCAGCCGAGCGGAACTACAGTCATCTCGACAAGGAGGCTCTTGCGCTCATGTTTGGCGCAACCAAGTTCCGACAATACCTCTGGGGACGCGAGTTCGAGGCTATTACGGACCATAAACCATTACTGAGCTTGCTGGCTCCGGACAAGCGCGTGCCTGAGATGTGTTCACCGCGTATCATGCGTTGGGCGCTGATGCTTGGAGCATATAACTGCAAGCTCATGTACCGGCCGGGAGCAAGCATTGCCAACGCGGATGGTTTGAGTCGCCTACCGCTACCAGTGTACGCTCAACCTGCGGAGAGGCCAGCGGAAGTTTTCATGCTGGAGGCTGCTTATCCTCGGGTACTGCGGTCGACTGTAGTCGCGGAAGCTACGTCCAAGGACTCAACCTTATCGAAGCTACGAGATGCCTTATGGTCTGGAGCTGAGCTACGTGACCCCGAGTTCAGGTTCTACGCAGATCGAAAACTTCAGATGAGCGTGCAAGAAGACTGTATACTTCTCGGATCGCGGGTGATCATCCCAAGTGCATTGCAGCAAGAAGTGTTGCGACTCTTTCATGAGGGGCACCCTGGAATGACCAAGATGAAGGCTATCGCCGGGAGTCACGTCTGGTGGCCCTCGTTGGACGAGGACATTACTGCTGCAGTTCGCCAGTGTCAGGTCTGCCAAGAACACCAGATGGTTTCGCGGCCAGTAGCGATGATGCCATGGCCGTTTCCGGACAGACCACGGTCTCGCCTTCATATTGAGTTCGCTGGACCTTTGAAGAACCGCTACCTGCTGGTCGTTATCGATGCATTTTCAAAGTGGATAGAGGCCGTGCCTATATCTACACCATCGGCAGAGGCAACTATCTCATGCCTGAGGGTTATGTTTGCCACTCACGGATTGCCAGATGTAGTGGTGTCTGACAACGGACCAGTGTTCGTGAGTGAGGAATTCAGAAGTTTCCTGCATCGAAATGGCATCAAACAAGTACTGACACCTCCATACCATCCAGCGTCAAACGGGGCTGCAGAACGGGCAGTTCAGTGCATCAAGTCAAAGCTAAAGAAATCGACTGAAGGGAGTTTTACATGCCAACTTGTTCGTATTCTTTTCAATTACAGGATTACTCCCCACGAAACTACCGGGTGCTCGCCAGCGGAGCTGATCATGGGCCGTAAGTTAAAGACTGCTCTAACGTTGCTGCATCCAGACATGAGAGCTAATGTCTTGCTGAAGCAGCTCAAGCATAAGATTGTCCATGATGGTGGAGCTCGAACCACGCCGCCCGCAAGACCCGGAGACTACATCTACGCACGGAATTTCCGTTCGGGGCCAACCTGGATGCCAGCAAGAGTGACTGACAGAGCCACCGATAACATCGCTGGTGTCGTTTTGTCAGACGGTAGGTGTTGGCGGCGCCATCAAGAACACCTGCGACCGAACTTCGCCCCATTTAGTGCGCCTCCTGGACTGCAGCCTGCGCGACAGACTTCTTCACCGCCGCCAGAGTTACCGCCTGTGCAACAAGCTTCGTCAACCACGGAGTGCGTGCCGGAACGGGCGGGTGTGCAACCGGCTGTGCAACTAGTTCCGCTACCCAGCAAGTGTGAGTCGGAGCAACCGAATCCCGTTGCTGAGCCGTGTCTTGAAACATGCAGCGAAAGTGGAACAACAGTAACACGCGATCTGGTTGTGCCTACTACCCATGACAGTACGCCAATGCTGCGAAGAAGCACGAGGACAAAAAAAAAACCAGTTGTGCGTTTCTGACCACGAAGGACGCTAAACTATCGTTGTTTTTCTGTTTTTGTTTGTTGATGGGGAGGAGTGTAACATAATAGCCACCGGAACACGCGTTGATGTGTTATCACTAACAAATTGCATATGCGGCGTGTTACGTCATCACTAGGTTGCTATAAAATATGAGTGCGTAGGAAATAAAGCGCAGTGTTTTTCCACGGTATCAAGCGTGCTGTTTTGCTTCGGCTGCTCCCCGCGAGTTGGCTATGACAATTAGGTAATTAGTTAAAAACTGAATTAGTGAATTTTTGTTAATTGTTCGATTATGCAGTTGAATTTCTTGTGTAACTAGTGTCCGCCTCTTCGAGTAGACCAACTTATGAACTAGAATTGTGCTATCTGCCACAGGCAACCTTTAAGAATTTTTGAAAGTGTTCGCTGAAACACCCTGTATATATATATATATATATATATATATATATATATATATATATATATATATATATATATATATATACTGTACATGCGTACAGTGTGTACAACACTTATATAGCCCTTGTGCACCGCAGCGCCCCTAGCTACGGAAAAAAGAGCGCGCGTCGGGAATGAAAGAGAAAGAGAGCACAGCTGCGCCTCTAGCGGGAGCGGCGAGTACAAGGGTGGCTACGAAGGCGCGACAAGGGACAAGGCTCGACCCTAAGGAGCTTCGCCCCTAGAAATTGGGGCGAAGCCGTAAAGGATACAAAAAAAAAACAAGTGAAGTTAGCAATGAAGAAATTTCTGTTCACACGAATATACCAACCCTTACATCCTTAACACAAACCCTTACAATCCTTGAACACAAAGGAACACTGGCGTTGACTATGTTCAACATAATCATATAAAAGTCATACACCGCCTACGAAATTCTTGACCATAGTTTCCAAGATATTATGGTTTCGAAAAGTAACTAGTGATATATAAATGAAACTTTTAATGCAAAACTTCGATAGCTAGGCGGAATGTGTGTGATGACAGCTATGGAGCTATTTGAACAACCTGGCTCCATTGAGAATGTGTTCAGTCCCGGTCGTCTCAGTACTTCAACCAGGGTTACTACCCAAGCTTCAAGAAAATCACTCCCTCACCAAAACGGGAATTGGCCTCCCTGGTGACTCCAACAATTTACCCATGGACCTCAGTCCCCAGCGGTTGAGCAGCACCTGACCAAGGCGGCCGTCAGACCTGCTGCGCGGCAGAGGGTGCTAAGAATCTCTGGGTCCGGACAGGCCGCCAATGGAAACTCAACCTGGCAACGTACGACACGCGCACCCTATCGAGTGAGGCTAGCTTAGCAGGGCCATTTGAAGAATTATCAGTTGTTGCCTGGGATATTATTGGCCTTAGTGAGTGGGAGAACTGGTGAGGCTTATACAGTGCTGACTAACGGCCACGTCCTCTGCTGCCGAGGTCTTCCAGATAAGAGAGAATTTGGAGTAAGATTCCTAATCCATAAGGACATAGCAGGTAACATTGATGAATTCTGCAGCATTAATGAGAGGATAACAGTCGTCGTAATAAAGCTGAATAGGAGGTATAGAATGAAGGTAGTACAAGCCTACGCCCCAACCTCCGGTCACGATGACGAAGAAATAGAACAGTTTTATGAAGACGTTTAAGTACCAATGAGAAAGGTGCAAACTGAGTATACTGTAGTCATGGGCGACTTCTATGCAAAAGTAAGGGGAAAGCCGGCTGGGAAGCAAGCAATTGACAACTACGGCATCGATTCTAGGAACCCGAGACGAGAGATGTTGGTAAAATTCGCGAAAAGGAATAGGCTCTGAATAATGAATACCTTCTTCAGAAAGCGCCGCAACATGAAGTGAACCTGGAAAAGCCCTAATGGGAAAACAAGGAATGCAAGAGATTTCATACTCTCTGCAGATCCCAGCATAGTGCACGATGTATAAGTGTTAGGTAGGGTAGAGTTCAGTGACCATAGGTTAGTGAAGTCTAGGATTTCTCTAAATTATAAGAGAGAAAAATTAAAATTAGCCAACAAGAAGCAGACCAACCCAGACGCAGTAACGGTAAAAGCAGACCAATTCAGGCTGGTGCTCGCTAACAAATATGCAGCTTTAGAACAGGAAGATAAAGACAACAAAGAGATAATGAATGAAACCGTAATACGTTGATCTCAGAAGCAGCAATTGAAGTGGGAGGTAAAGCACCAAGGCAACCAGTAGGTAAGCTCCCCCAAGTAACAAAGGACGGGTTGATTGATCTTCAGGACCTGAATAAAGTTTATCATACCATACCACCAACTATGATATATCATAAATTGAAAGAAATAAAACTGAAACTGTACTTCATAATACTCGCACTGCAAACTTTGATGCATGTGATTCATTTCAATTTCCTATCTGTTCCAGGGTAGAAATATGCTGTTCAGTTGGTAAACACAGATTATTTTGCAAAATTTGATAAGAATTTTTGCCTCCAACATATGTTCCTATTGGTCATGCACATTTCTCTCTATCGAATATATGGTCGAAACATCACACAGTCGAATTGTGAATCATTTAATAGTTAAACTGGCTTCTCCGCATAGGGCAAATGCCGTAGGAATTTGAGAATGCAATAATACACAATCATTTGGTTGCATAAACTTCCTGGCTATAGGCATGTAATGAAAATCTCAAATGTATTACACGGCTTTGTCTTTTCGCGGCAATTTCTTCCACTGCATTTATAAAGCAATGTACGTTTTTTTTATTTTAGCGCGAGTCCAAAAACACATAGCAACTTATTTACCAAAGCGATATGAGTTTCAAGAGCTCGTTAATTAGGTTGTCATTTGAGCAAATAAGACGAGAGACTTTCATGCACAGACAAAATAAGCGGCTAAGAGGAACAGCTGACTAGTCATTCCAGAAGATAAACTGAGTTTAGCTATGTAGCGTTAAACTATGTAGCTTTAAATAATGCACATATTTTATACATCGCCGGATAGGGGTCATTGGAGATCGCTGGTCGAGGCCGTCGTCCTACCATGGAGATAAATAGTCTGATGATGATGTATAAACATTGCCGGAGGTGACCACCCCTCATCCAAGGAATATTTTTACAGTTTAATAATATATTTATTTGCGCCGTCAGCACTCGAAGGTATTACGGAAGGAAGTGGGTTGAGCAGGCTAAACAAATAATGCAACTATTAAAAAGTAACTTTTTAATCATACAATTTTACCTGGTGGTACGTGGAACAAACTTCAGTGCGCACCAGAAAGGCAGCTTTACAATTATACCATATTACCTGATATTACAAAGAACTTAAATGGAACATAGTAAGTAATTAAAAAATTCAGATTACACAACGTACGCTAGTTGATGTTGCATGAAATTTGCGTTTATTAGTACTCTTTAGTATTTATTTGGTGAGGCGATACCATTCAAGGGCTGTGCGAGGCCAGAAAAAGCTGAAAGAAGTTAATGTGACTAAATCTGATACGTATTTTGTACAGCTGACCAATACGATGCCATATATGTGGTGACGGAGATACAGTCGTACGCGGATATATCAAGCCAACTTATAACTAATCATTCTGTATATCGAGCAGCTGTAAAATACCCTTGAAAATTCCATGCAAATGTATCGCGCTGGTGCACGCGTATAAAGAACGCTCATTCACCAGCACATTCGATATATCGAACGCGGCGCCACGCAGAAGACCTCATAGTGCACGTCTTTGTACACTTTGAGGTATTCTGGCACCTGGAGGTGGAGAAGAGATAGTGCAGTCAGTTGAGCCCTGTCAGCCTGTTCGGCTAGCCCTCATACTACCTCGGACGTCAACATTCCTTCTATCCGATTTTCAAGGCGTCGTCGTGTGCGTTGAGTGCCTATTCATGAGTTTATTTTCCGCAAGCGATGGCCGCTACAAGTCTAAAGAAAAGAATCAGCTTGGACTTTTCAATGACTTTTCAGTGAACCATAAATTTTTTTGCGTGAAAATAAAGTGTGCTTGCTTTTTTCCCCAGAGTTCCGTGCTGTAAATTAGCGGCTCTCGGATGCACTAATCGGTAAGCCACCGTTTACCTGAGGGCCTATTAATTTATATATCGAATATCGAACTTTTTGTGATCCCTTTCAGATTCGATATATCCGAGTTCGACTGTATCAGTTTATGGGTTACAAATTCAAGTTTAGCTTTATTTGGGGTTAGAGTAGCTATTCGATCATAAGTTGCACATATAAAACGAGTGGAGTTATCTTGAGTTCTAATAAGGTAATAAATACAATGGAATTTCACACATTGGATGTATACTCAAATTTTGTTCCTATTAGTGTTCTCTATAGTAGTAACATGAGAGAGAATGGTGGCATTATAAGTGTACAGGAGCCAATAACCCAACGTTCGATCCGCATTGTTACTAATCTCGATACACCAGGTAAGATTATCCGTACTATGAACACGTGAATGCTTTTATGACTCTACATGCTGCAACTCCGTGTTGTTAAGTAAGTACGTCGAAGAGCTGTTTTGAATGGGAGTTGCCCAGATGATGTTGCTGCTACGTCTGGTGCGCCGCAAGGCTACGTGTAGGGGCTCATTCCTTTTCATTTTTTTAATGCGAAAGCATTATATGCCCCATTACGCGAAAACCCGTAGTTGTAGTCGGCGACGCTACCAAAAATGGCCGACGGCAAAGAGTAAAAACGCGTCGTAAAAAATGCTCGAATTGATGACAAATTTATCAGGCAGGTTCATGTAAACAAAGTAAACTAATCCCTTTGAAATAAAAAATAGGTAAATTTTGATCTGGGGTGGGAATAGAAACCGGGCCTCCGGGGCGCGGAGGAGACCCGACTTTGTCCCCTACGGCCGGATAAACTCATCCTAGCTCGACTCGCAACTCCCGCCCCACCACTACTCCGAATTTCGCCGCTGCCGAGAAATGTATGAGGCCGTCTACGCCTCAAGCTCTGGCGAGGCACCGGCCCCGGCCGCCCCAACTCTCTGCCCTACGCCACCCCAAGCTACCCATCGACGATCATAAGATCATCCTCCGTCCCCGTGGCGGCCTCAACCTTCGGACCGTGAACAGCGTTGCGCTTCGCGATGCCATTCTGCAAGCAGCCCGCCTCGGACACCAAGAGGCCAAGCCAGGCACCGTAATCATCAACACCCTCCAACACGTCGTCCTCATCCACACTCCCGACCCGCAACGCCGACACCACTACCTCGCCATCAAGTCCATACTCATCAAAGACACTGCCTACGACTACTCATACGAAGCGGCCCCGGAAGCCTGCGCCCGCGGTGTGGTTCACGGGGTCCCTCTCGCCCACTCTTACGAAGACATTCAGGATCGTCTCAATCGCGAGCAGAACCCTCCCATCCTCGACTTTATATGCATGGGCTCCACCGAGTCGATCATCATCCTTTTCGAACAAGACTGGGTGCCCAAGCACATCTACCTCTCCTCCGTACTCTATAGGTGCTCCCTCCTCAAAACGAATATCGAGCACTGCCCTAACCGCGGCGCACTCGGCCACCGCGCGGATGTGTGTCCGGCTCCCAAGCAACGCCGCTGCTCCGGCTGTGACCAAGTAGACACCCCCCCCCAAGGACCACGCCTGCACGCCGCTCTGCAAGATCTGCAGCAAAGCACACCTGAAGGCGGACGGAACCTGCAAGGCCCGCTACCGCACCCCATAGCTCGTCAAGAAGATGTACTGGGATGCCAGGCGGGCCCCCGAGGCAACCGCCAACCAGGCTCTCACCAATCAAGCCCCACCCCAACATAGCAGCTGCTCCATGACCCGCAAGCCTCAGGCCCTGCAGCTCACCCTGGAGTCCCTCCAGGTGCTGCATCCTACCGCACTGAAACAGCGCTCCAACCGTACCAAGCCCATGGCCTGATCTCACTCCTGGACCGGACTCAGGCAACCCCCACTTCCAGTCCCCCCAAAACCACCTGCACATGAACCCGGCCGCCACACCAGTGAGGTGAGCTGGGCAGGCGTAGTCTCCCAGGACTCCGCGAACCCCCTCTATAAGGAAATGGTGCATGTCCGCGCAAAGCTCGCCTCCCTCCACACCACCAACCAACGCCTTCAGTCGCAGCTGCATGCCTTCCTGCAGGTCCACACCCCTACTCCGGCGACAATGATCTTGGCCGCTCATAAACTCCCTCCCTACCACCTTCTCCTCCTACTCGCGAACCGTCGGCCAAGAAGAGGGCCGCAACTCCCACTACCTCCTCGGCCACGTCAACATCGGCCGCGGCAACCCCAGCCCTACCCTCCCAATTCGAACAACTCGTGGAGGCCAAAATTCAGGCCGCGGTACAGACGGCCATCCAAGCCTTCACTCAACAATTCGCCGACCTCAGTAGCCGTCTAGACGAATTTGCTCAGCAAATTGACGAGCGATTTAAGGAGCAAGAGGCCCTCCACTGGACAGCCTGTGCTGCCGCGCGGCCTAAAAAGAAGGCCAAGCTCCACACCCTCTCCACCCCTCCGCTGCAAACTACACCCTCAGAATGGCTAGACCTCGCACTAGCCTCAACATCTGGCACTGGAACTGTCGATGCTTTGGCTCCAAGCGAGGGCTGGTTCACCAGTTCCTAGCTCGGGCAGACGGCCCCGACGTGCTCGCGCTGCAAGAGCCCTGCAATCCTCTCACCCTACCAAGCTACGTGCCCATCATCCCCATTTCTCCTACGTCCCCTCGGGTCGCATTCCTCGTACGCCGTGCGCTCACTACCACCTCCCACCCGCTAGACGTCCCCGAAATAGATCATCGCTTCATCGAACTTGTGCCGCAGTGCACTCGCGATACCCTCTTCATCCTTAACATATTGACCTTTTTCGCCGAGCAGTTTGTTTTACAGAAACGAGATGGCGCTCACGACGGCGTGCCATACGTCTCCTCAACGACCGCGCACGAATACGAAACCCTTACCGCTTCTACCTTGCTTCTATGCGATCAGCTGTCTGAAATGCAACTGAGTTTTCGGTAAGACATTGTGGACTGGCATGTTAAGGAATGGAATGAATCTGTGTGGCCAAGTTCGCGAACGACTGCTGCAGCTGTCCGAACGTGTTACCGGCACTTCGGGAGGTACGGCTTTCCTCGAGGATACAGAGTTACTGTCCCGCATACAATACTGAGAGTCACAGATAATCGCACGTATCTCCCTGTGATGAATTTCGGGCTCACAAAGCAAATTCTGCCTAAAGATATCACCCTGGCTACGATCACTGCTTTAGAAGTTCAAAGCGTTGAAACTTTTGCTGTCGACACGTCCTGTGAACCTTTCCGGTCTACCAATTGTGCTGACCATGACATTACGAAAATGATCGCCCCGAGTTTCATACCTGTGGAGGCTGAACAGCTCTGCAGTTTATTGCTTTCGTTCAAGGACATATTCGACCTGAACAACCGTCCCTTAGGCCAGACGTCACTTGTCAAACACCGTATACATACAGGCGATAATCCTCCCATCCATCGGCGACCCTACCGAGTTTCAGCTTCGGAGCGCTAAGTCATTAAAACGTAAGTAGACAAGATGCTCGCGAAAGACATCATTGAGCCATCGTCAAGTCCCTGGGCTTCACCTGTTGTGCTAGTCAAAAAGAAGGACGGCACATGGAGATTCTGCGTTGACTACCGGCACCTGAACCGCATCACGAAGAAAGACGTCTACCCACTACCTCCTATAGATGATGCCCTTGATTGCCTATACGGGGCACAGTATTTTTCATCCATCGACCTACGGTCTGGATATTGGCAAATCGCTGTGGATGATCTCTATCCTGAAAACGATCGCCTTTATAACACCTCATGGTCTTTACCCTTTCAAAATTATGCCTTTTGGGCTCTGCAACGCTCCGGCTACCTTTCAGCGTATGGTGGACTCATTACTCCAAGGATTCAAGTGGTCTACTTGCCTCTGCTACCTAGATCATGTTATTTTGTTCTCGCCCACATTCAGCACACGCCTTGAGCGCCTTTCAGCTGTACTTGCTGTTTTTCGCAAGGCCGGTCTGCAGCTCAACTCGAAGAAATGTAACTTCGGCCACCGTGAAATTACAGTCCTTGGACATTTCGTCAATGCGTCTGGCATCCGACCGCATCTGTATCAGCCTTTTCTCGCCTTACCACCATATTCACCACCCCTCCGATTCTAGGACACTTCGCTAGTTCAGCCCCTACAGAGGTGCGCACCGATGCCAGTGGCCAAGGCATCGGTGCCGTCTTGGCACAAGTTCAGCACGGCCGTGAACGTGTTATCGCGTACGCTAGCCGTCTTTTGTCACCTGCGGTACGGAATTACTCTATTACGGAGCGAGAATGTTTGGAAGTTGTGTGGGCAGTAGCGAAATTCTGCCGCTATTTATTAGGCAGGCCCTTTTCTATCGTAACGGACCACCACGCCCTCTGTTGGCTTTCCTTCTTAAAAGATCCCACAGGGCGGCTTGGACGATGGACTTTGCGGCTACAGGAGTATTCTGATTCTGTTGTGTATAAGTCTGGTCGCCTACACAATGACGCTAACTGCTTGTCCAGTTACCCTGTACACACGCCCGCCAACGCTGACACAAATGCTTCCGCAAGTGTTCTTTCCAATTCCAAGCTTTTAGACATGGCCCACGAGCTAGGCCATGACGCTACCTTGAGGACCCTCATTGACCGATTGTAATCTGCTCCCACTGATCCATCGTTACGGTGGTTCGTCCTCAAAGACGGGATATTGTACCGCCGCAATTTTCACCCTGACGGTCCTCCCCTTCTATTTGTCGTTCCCCAACACCTCCGCTTAACCGTGCTTCAGGAGCTTCATGGTACATCTACTGCCGGACACCTTGGGGTTGCTCGCACTTACGACCGCGTGCGCTGCCGCTTCTACTGGCCTGGCCTCCAGCGCTCCGTACGGTGATACGTAGCTGCTTGCAAGTCCTGCCAACATCGGAAAAAGCCAGCAATGCTTCCTGCTGGGTACTTACAGCCGATCGAGATTCCAACTGAGCCATTCTTTCGCATGGGCTTAGATCTCCTTGGCCTTTTTCCGGAGTCCAGCTCCGGCAACAGGTGGATTGCTGTGGCTACTGATTACGCGACACGCTACGCCATCACTCGAGCGCTTCCCATGAGCTGCGCGACTGACGTCGCCGATTTCCTACTCCGGGATATCATTTTAGTCCATGGCGCCCCGCGACAGCTCCATACGAACCGTGGCCGCACTTTCCTCTGCCGAGTTATCGCCGATATCCTACGCTCCTGTTCTACCAAGCACAAACTCGCTACCTCCTATCATCCCCAGACCAACGGCCCTTAGTGATCGACTTAATCGGACCATCACTGACATGCTATCGAAATACGTTTCAGCCGACCACAAGGACTGGGATATTGCGCTACCCTATGTCACATTCGCCTATAATTCGTCACGCCACGATACTGCAGGGTATTCCCCCTTTTACTTGCTCTTCGGTCGTGACCCTGTATTACCATTGGACGCTTCGCTCCGCTTGGTACGGAATTCATGTACCGAGTATGCCCGCGACGCCATCGCCCACGCTAACCATGCACGCCAGCTTGCCCGTACTCGTTTGTTGGCATCGCAGGAAACTCAAAAGCACGCTTATAATTGCCACCATCGTGAGACATACTTTGCACCAGGCTCTCTCGTACTACTTTGGTACCCTTGCCGACGTGTGGGGCTCTCCGAGAAACTCCTTCCGCGCTACAAAGGTCCTTACGGCGTTCTACGTCAAGTCACCAATGTCACCTATGAGATCATTCCAGTGACATCCGTCGTGCCAACTGGTTCCACATCACCCGACGTCATACACGTCTCTCGGCTTAAACCCTATTATGCCCTTCCCGGTGGCCCCGTCTGAGGTGCTTTTTCCACCGGGGGTTGTGTTACAGTGAGGAAAGCAGACAATGTCGACGACGGAGAAGAGGACGAAGCGGCAACAGCCTCTTTGAGTTCTCAGCTGCTGTCTATCTATCTCCTGTAAATACATCTTGTAAATAGTTTACACCCGTGACAATATCAATAGTGACTTCTCGCAACCTTAATATGTAGGAAACTGTGATCAAGTGTTCCTTTGGCGGCGTATATCTTTTATATGATTACATTGAACACAGTCGATATTAGTGTTTGTTTTGAAGGGCGGTAAGTTAGAAGTTGCAAGTGTTTATCTGTTATTCGCAATCGTTTTTTAAATGCGAAGCATTTCTTGGCGAACATTTGCTACTTTGACAGTATCTATCTATCTATCTATCTATCTATATATATCTAGCCGCCTACGACTTTCTGCTCTCATGGTCGTTTCGTTAACATGGTATGTACCAAAATTGGCATGCTAAGACAAGAGTACATGATGAACATATCTGATGTGTAACGACATGAATGTGATGACACGCGTGTCATGCCGGTCATGAAACAGCTGCGTACATCTTGGTGTTCCCATGGTCCTTTCGGTAATTTGGTAGGTACCAAAATTGGCATAGTATGACAGGAGCGTATGATGAACATAAGTGATAGGTCATGACAATGACCCAGCGAAAAACATTACCACTCAAAAGCCACTAAAATGGGTTCGGACGTGGGTACTAAGTGAAGGAAACACTCAGTGATGATCACCGGTGATGATGAAATCACCGTAGGAGATCTCTCATCTGCCACGTCCACGCGTGAATCTCGTGGCACCCTTCAGGGCACCGTCTTGTCGCCGTCCCTTTTCAATCTCGCCCTTCGCTCACTTTCCGACTAGCTCGACCATATCCCCCATCTCTAACACATCCTGTACGTGGACGACATCACTCCTTGGGTCACGTCTGGCTCCGATGGGCACATCGAGGAGACGTTGCAACGCGCAACTGGCGTCCTCATGAGCCCTGTGCACGCGGCCATTCTCACTTGCTCGGCGGACAAATCGGCCCTCCTCCTCATGCGGCCCCCCGACCGGATTCGCCACAAGGCCCGTCACTCCACCATCACGACTCACGCCAATGCCACTCCCGTTCCCTTCATCTCACATCTCCGCGTGCTCGTGCTGATACTACAGCTCAACCCCCATAACGCTCACACCATCGACCGGCTCTCGCTTTCGGTTCACTCGCTCGCTCGGGTCCGACCGCGGCGCGCGGGCATGCGCGAACACGATCTCCTCCGCCTAGTCAAACGCTTTCGTCGTTTTCTGTCTCATGTACGGCCTTGCTTATACTCCTCTTATCAAGTCGTAACGCGACAAGGTCAACGTCCTCATCCGCCGGGCATCCAAGACTGCCCTCAGCCTTCCCCCCAACGCGTCCACGGCGCGTCTCCGCCTGGGAGTGCACAGCACACTTGACGAACTGATCAAAGCTCACAGCATCGCTCAAGTGCAATGCCTTCATCGATCGCCGAACGGTCGCAATATCCTCTCTTCAATCGGCCATGACACTTCCTTTCATCCACCGAACCTGGTATCTCTACCGCAAGCTCTTCGGGCGGCCTTCTTCATCATGCCGCTACCCAAGAATATGCTCGCGGGACGCTACCACGCCCGCCGCCAAGCCCGTGCGGCCATGCTTCACGCTAAGTACGCCGACCACCCCGCCGTCGCCTACGTGGATGCGGCCCGAAACGCCTCGCCAGGGGACGCCTTCACAGTCATATCTGTCTCGCCCTCCTCGGCGCCCTCGGGACCGACAATCACGGCCGTCACCGTTCGAACGCCGTAAGGCATCGAGGCAGAGGAGGCGGCCATCACTTTAGCCGCCACCACGGAAGACGCAAGCGTCATACTCTCTGACTCCAAGCACGCCATCTCCAATTTCTCCCTAGGTCTCGGCTCGCCTACCACCCTACGGCTACTTCGCCCACTCCTATTGGAAGACGAACATCGTCACATCGAACTGGTCTGGGTCCCCGCCAACTCGGGCCACTCCGCCAACGAGTTGGCTCACCAACACGCTCAAGGAATCACCGACCGACCGAGCGGCATGCCCTTCCGCGTCGTACGACCCGGTGCCGGAGTCCATGACCACCTACCATGGCAGTATCCAGCACTATCGCCTCGAACGGTACGCGTATACCCACCCCCCCATTGGCGCCTTCCCCAGCGGTCCGAGATCGGCAGTCGACTCCAGACCCTCACCTCTCCCTGCGCCCTAGTGTATTAGCACATCCACCCAGGTGTCCTTGATCCACGCTGCTGCCTGTGCGTCGACATTTTTTTGCTGAACCACATGCCCTGAGGCTGCCCGGAGGATCCCCGCGCATCCACCGACCTCGTCTCGCGACCCTCCAACGGGGAACCATGGGAGCCTCTTCTCTCAAGCACCAACCGAGACATCAGGACATGGGTCCTGGCACGAGCTGAAGGCGCCATCATGAAGCACAGCCTGGCAGCCTACGTAGCTTAGCCTCCCGTACCCCTCACCCCTTCGTTTAATAAAAGTTGTCACTCACTCGTCGTCGCCAGCGCTGCAACTGCTTTTCTCGGTAGTGTCCTCATGCACGTGTAGCTCAGTCTCCCGCACCCTTAATAGGATGGAGGAGGATTACATGCCAGGGCTCACAGTAAGGTAAGGAAAGTGATAGTCTCAAAAAAAATTTGTCGCAGTTTCACCTGAAAGCTGAAGCATCAATTGCGATAGCAAATTTGAAGAGAGCTATACGGAGTAATGATAGCAGCTTTATCAGCTGTATAAACTTGGACATGCAGCAGCGCCGGCAACACGCAGAACTGTTGTCGACGCCGTCGGCGTTTTGCCCGCGTTCGCTCAAAATGCGTGCGGCGTTGGTGACTGTTGCCGGAGCCTCTGATATAAATAAGCACTTGGTGCCGCAGATAAACGTCGCCTCCCTTCCCTCCCCCCCCCTCCCCCACGGCCTGTCGCGCGTCGGAAGAAGGCACGTTTGCTCTACATATATGGTGATTGTAGAGGAGGAAAGAGACGCCTACTTCTGCAGCCCTTAAGGGAGCACAGCGCAGAACGCGCGTTTGTTCTCCGCCGTGCGTTCACTCCCCGTGAAAGCGCGCGTCCCTCGCGCCCTTTCACTCACGTCATAAGGAACCTCACGGCGACGGCGACGACGACGGCGACGCCGACGGCAGAAATCTGCTTTTGAGTGTCCATATAATTGCTATCGCAATAAAATGCGTGGTGGGGGGGGGGTCGCTGCCGTAAGGGAAAGAAGCCAAATCATGATGAACACATTGTTAATCACGTATAAACAGTTACAACTTATAACTTACAGCGCTTCAAAACAAACACTTACATTGACTGCATTGACTGCAAATAAAAGGCATACGCCGCCTAAGAAATGCTTGATCACAGTTCCCTACATATTAAGGTTGCGCGTAGTCACTATTCATATATATAAGAAAATTTTGAAGCAACACCTGGAACGCTAGGCGGAACGTGTTTAATGACAGCTATGGAGCTGTTTGAAACATTTGCCTGCATTGCGACGCAGCAGTGTAGCGTTATTTTTTGCGTCCTGCTTCAGTTATTGCGTAACCAATCTATGTTACTTTCGAAGAACGCGTTTTGTATGCTTTGAGAGGCGTATAGTCACACCATGTGTTATGGGTGGCGCTCCGCTCACCACCGAACTAAGGAGCCTACATACAAGCGCCAACCTGTACTTCGAGCCCCGCTTCCCAAAAGACCACTGCGTAACCCCGGGCAGTGTCCGCGATCGCGTCTGGTGACCAGAGGAGCGAGCGATCTTCTTTGTAAAATGTAGCGAGGACAGTTGGAGAGGCGGTGTAGTAGTATCTCCTCGCTTCCAGAGTCCTCACACGATACTTCGTTGGCCCATCTGAATCGAGATGCAAGCCACTTCCTAAAGGCCACTCTGTAGAGAGAAGAATACGGAGACGCCGTCCTTACCATCGGCAACATCGCACGGTGGTATTGTACAACTGTGCGGTTTGTATAGCTATGCTAATCGGGAGAAACATGGTGCAATTTTTCGTGCGATTTCTCGTACGGCGTGTTGGGGTCGGACGTGCTGCATACGACAATTTGGGACACGTGCCACGAAGCAATGTTTTAAAACTAGGGCAATACTTGGCACAGCTAACTATGTGGCAACATAATTGTAACGGGATAATAGTGACATCTCGAGAATTGCACGCACGCATGTCACGGGTGACCATGAAAACTCAGAGTTATCAAAGTGACCTTTTTATACCTCGTATCTCTTACAAACTTGCGATTTCGTGCACACGGATTTGTAACTGTCAGGCCACGACCGCACGTATGCTTCACATGCTGCGTCTGCGTCACTTGCCAGCTTCTCGCATTCTCAATTTCCTCGTGAGAGCTAATGCATTACGATGCGGCGTTATACTGCACTCGCTTCGAGATCGGCCCATATTAATGCGAAAAGATTATACTATGTCCCATGAGGCATAAAAGCAGGCGTTGGCTGCATCGAGGGGTGACAAAGATCATCAGCAGCGTCTTGTAAGTTTTAAACTAGTTAGAGTAAGCTGAGTTAAGGTGGAGTAAAGCGAATATATGGTAAATTAATGTGGATTAAGTTAGCAGTAGCGCAGCTGTTGTGGCGTTGCTCTGCGGAGGTCCAGGTCGCAGGTTCAACCCACGCCACGGCTGTCGTATTTCAATGGTTGCAAAATGCAAAATGGCTCGTGAACTTAGGTTTAGGTGCATGTTGCAGAACACCGGGAGGTCACAATCAATTCAGTGTATCCCACTGCGGTGTACGCACCTTATAACCAAATAATAGCTTCGGCACGTACAGCCCGCGAATTTAATATAAATGTGACGCTCTAAAGCAGACAGATGCCTACAAAGTGGGTGAGGCCCGCCTATAAGGCTGTTGCACTATTAACCAAAAAAAGAAGGATGGAGGGGAGGGGGGTGTCAACTATCGAAGTCACAAGACCCTGCCCCTGATCTACACTTGAGTCACTGCACTGTGACAAGCCAATTATTACAGATGTTTAGAATAGCGTTTGCTATTGACCCTTCTCGCTGCAATACCGTGGGCGCTGCCATGTCTGATCACGTAGTCAGGAGTCCATAACTTGCCTCAACACCCTCCGCGGCCTGCGTATTTACAATGGATGTGTATGACGCCCGGTGTGGCTTAGGAAACCTCTGTTTCAGGAGATATTGCAGACTGTGACTGGGTGGAGGACACGAAGCCTTGGCCACAACTTCAGAGAACATGCAAAAGCACTTTCGCAGCTAATAAGCTATGTCCAAACGGCGCGAGCAGCGTGTATGGCGCATGTGCTAAAAGCGGAGCTAAATGTGTATTCCAAGCTGTCCAAACTTTTCGGTTATGAATGGAATCAGGATTAGCATGTTGTGCTCTTCCTTCTTTATTTGGCAAATATTTTGAAGCAGCTGCGTTCCTCGGTGCGGTCGCTATCTGGTTATTTTCTGCCTAATCGCTCTCTGGTGTGCTCTGTGCCCAGTGAAAAGATTAGAGACGTTCAGCTTACTGTAACGCTTACTGTTCAAGAACAATGTGTGCACATCATGGTTTAGTACAGCCCCCCGAGTTTTGAAAGCATGCGCTTTTGACTGCACACTGCCAAATCCAGCAGGACAACAGCTGAGACTCAGTTATCTTTGTGGACGCATTGGACTCGTAAATAATGCTTTCCTTTATTATGCATCCCCTGCTTGGACAGCGAGGATTGGTTTACAGCGTAAGCCGTTATGGGCTCATTCCAATTGCCGTTTCGGTTCGCGGCGGTGTCCGCCGCAGCCGTTGGTGACCATCATCGCTATCGCCGAAAATGCGGAAAAAGTCCCTGGTTCCCGCGGGGATCGAACCCGCGCCCGCTGCGTGAGAGCCAGATACTCTACCACTGAGCCACGCAAGCGCAGGTGCAGACGACCCGAGCCTCCACCAGTATGGTGGCGCCGTCGAGGTAAGGCGCCTGCAAACGCAGCGTGCGCAGGCGCAGACGACAAGATGGGATTCAGAGGAGGCGCGCAATCAACGCGATCCCGACCTGCCCGAGCTTCCGCTAGTATGGTGGCACCATCTAGTTAAAGTGCCTGCAAACGCAGCGTGCCCGACATGTAAGGTGCAGTTGTGAGGTTTGATCGAGCTCAACAGGCTGCTGTGCAGAGAGTATTACAAGCCGCAGCTTGCCGTCGACGCCGTGCGGACAGTTCAGATGATTCTCGTCAAAACGAGGCGAAGAGACTTTTTTTAGTACCGTGTCGTGAAGAGCTGCAGCAGACGGTGAACGGAGTGGTGGGCCATAAACGCTGGCGTTGCGGAGAAGGCTGGCGCTGGGCAGTTGCCGCCATAACAAATTTCAAATTGCGCTTCTGCCATCACACCCATTTCTTTGGGGTCGCAATAGAGCACTGCACGGGCCGGATTTTTCGGCCAGAGCCCGGCCCGGGCCCGCTTTACAAGGCTCGAGCCCAGCCCGGGCCCAGGCGTACATGACCGAGACCAGCCCGGCCCGGCCCGGGTCCGTTGTTCTAAGCCCGGGCCCGACCCGAGCCCGTGCTACTGAGCCCGGGCCTGGCCTGGGCCCGGGCGTTAATTACTAAGCTTAGCTAGGGCCCGCATGTGCATGACCAGGCCCGACCTGTAAGAGAAAAAAATATTTTTTTACTTAGTGATTGTACCGTATATGTCAGCCTCACCTTCTCCAGGTTTAATCAGCTTCAGTATATAAGCAATAAAAGGCCGAAATATTTGTTTCTCCCACAGGCACATCAGTAATCCGGCCCATTGCCTGTGCTGCTATTTTTCCGCTGGTGCGCATGCACTAACCTCGATTTGTACGATATGGTTCTATGATGTCATTTAGTATGCAAATATACAGGGTGTTTCATTTTAGCTCAACCAAATTTTTTTAAATTGTCTGTTGCAGATAGCACGATTATATCATAATCCTTGATCTAATCTACTCGACGAGGCGGTCATTACTTCCACGAGAAAACAAAACGCCTAATTGAATAATTAACCTAATTACGCTAATTAAATTTTAATAATTATTTTACGGCACATCTTTCAATCTATGAATTATAGCCGCTGAGTTCGCAAGGCGTATCCACTTGGAACGAATTATCAGGACTGAACCAGTTCCAGGATAATAATTTTCAAAGTGTCCGACGAAATCAATCAAATAAAATCAATTTATTCTCCAATTTACATGCTGGACGGTCATTTTGGACTAAAAGCTACATACGTTGCTTGACGTGACCCAAAAAACCAGGCAAGGCAATAAATAGTACGTAGGCAAAAAGTGTGCGCATGTTTGCTGACAGGTAGAATAATTCACATACATTTCCAGCTGTCGCTGGAATTCCTCACGGACGAATTAGCTATGAACGAAAAAACAGAGAATATTGTTACGCTCATTATGGACACTTGGGCTCCAGTATCAACCAATGCCTTGAATGGAACACCATCCACGTCTACGTCAATTAGGTTCGCGTTCGTGAGGAGCGTCAGCGGAGGATTTGTACAGGACGGACGGGATGCAGCACTACCTCCAAGAGCTGCATGGCCTAGGTTTCCGTCCGGCGGTTTGGCGAGGAAAAGCGGCGAGGTTGGGGTGACGGGGAGCGACGGCGTTGACGCGACGGCGATCGCCCGGAGGAGCGGCTGTCAGGGGCATCAGAAGTAGAGTACGGACGGCGAGGTGAGTAACGGCGAGCGTCGGCGTATGGGCGAGGAGCAGGGAATGAGCTCCAGTACGGCGGCATCCAGGTGCTGCGGCAGTGGCGGGATACGTGACCAACTCGGTGGCAGCGGAAGCAGATCGGTTTGTCGTCGGGGGTACGCCATTCAGCAGGATTGCGTGGTCGGGGAGCGAAATACTGGTCGTTGAAGGATGTGGCCATGGGAATGGATGCCGAATCAGGTCGGGAGACAGAGCAGGCGGTAGGGATGCCAAGGTTTGCAATTTCTTGTCGCACAACTGCTTGTATGACGGAAATAGTAGGGGCCGCTGGGTCAAAGGTACCGTCGAGGGGTCGTGGATGAAGGGGGGCCGGACTCGCCGCTTCAATCTCACGGCGAAGGATACGAGTGACGTTACCTTGAAAAGGTCGTGTGGCAGGAAGAGCGGAGCAAGAGGACGTGGCAGGGGTGCTTGGGAGCCGGGAAAACTGTGGGACGACGCGGCGGCTTTTGGCTACCTCGAAGCGGCGGCATTCTTTGACGATGCCGTCGACAGTAGAGACGTCGTTATAGACGAGCAAATTGAAGGCGTCGTCCGCGATTGCCTTTTTGGATATGGCCCACCTTGTCAACCTCGGTCATGTGCTCGTCGACTTTCCGGCAAAGCGCGAGTACTTCCTGTATGTAGGCGACATACGATTCTGTCGACGACTAGACACGGGTAGCAAGATCCTTTCGCGCAGCCTGTTGGCGACCTGACGGGTTGCCAAAGAGGTCGCGAAGCCTCTCTTTGAAAGTGTCCCAGCTGGATATCTCAACCTCATGGGTGCGAAACCAGACAAGTGGTGTCCCGTCCAGATAATATATCACATTGGCAAGCAGGATGGTAGGGTCCCAGTGGTGGCTTCGGCTAACACGCTCATACATGCTGAGCCAGTCGTCGACGTCAACGCCATTTTGGGCGGAGAATGTCCCAGCATCACGGAGACTAGGAACCGTAACGTACGTTGTGGTAGGCGCCGCAGGTGTAGGTGGCGACGGGGTGTTTCCAGCGGAAGCCATGGCTGAGAAGACGACGGTGTGGCCTCTTCGGAGCTCCGTGGCGAGGACGGGGAACGTTCCACCTCCACCACGATGTTACGCGAAGAACGAGTCAGTAAGACGGGCAACTGTTTACAGGTTGTATTTAAAACCTGTAACTAGTTGTAAATAGTAAAAACAACAAAGAGGTAATGAATGAAACCGTAACTAGTTTGATCTCAGAAGCAGCAGTTGAAGTGGGAGGTTGGGCACCAAGGCAACCAGTAGGTAAGCTCTCCCAAGAAACAAAGGACCTAATAAAGAAACGACAGAAGATGAAAATGTCCAACTCAAGAGATCAGATAGAATTCGCTGAACTGTCAAAACTAATCAACAAGAAAAAAGTAAGGGATATTCGAAATTATAACGTGGGAAAGATTGAGGAAGCCGTAAAATATGGACGCAGCATTAAACCAGTAAGAAGAAATCTTGGCATAGGACAAGGCAAGATGTATGCACTGAAAGATAAGCATGGTAATATCATCAGCAATTTCGATGACATAGTAAAAGCAGTGGAAGAATTTTATACTGACCTGTACAGTGCCCAAAACAGCCAAGCTACTTTCATTCAAAATAGTGATGAACCGGATACAGAGGCTCTTTCTATAACTAGCGCTGAAGTTAGAAGGGCCTTGAAAGACATGACCAGGGAAAAAGCTGCTGGAGAGGATGGAATAACAGTAGATTTAATCAAAGATGGAGGAGATATCATGCTTGAAAAGTTTGCGGCCCTTTATACGCAATGACTCACAACTTCATGTGTACCAGAGAGCTGGAAGAACGCCAACATTATACTAATCCATAAGAAGGGAGACGTTAAAGAACTGAAGAATTATAGACCCATTAGCTTGCTTTCAGTATTGTATAAAATATTCATCAAGATAATTTCCAATAGAATCAGGGCAACAATTGACTTCAGCCAACCAAGAGAACAGGCTGGCTTCAGGAAGGGATATTCTACAATGGATCATATCCATGTCATCAATCAGGTAATCGAGAAATCTGCGGAGTACAATCAACCTCTCTATATGGCTTTCATAGATTATGAAAATGCATTTGATTCAGTAGAGATACCCGCTGTCATAGAGGCATTGCGTAATCAAGGAGTACAGGAGGCATACGTGAATATCTTAGCAAACATCTACAAGGATTCCACAGCTACCTTGGTTCTCCACAAGAAAAGTAGAAAGTTACCTATCAAGAAAGGGGTCAGGCAAGGAGACACAATCTCTCCAATGCTATTCACTGCATGCTTGGAAGAAGTATTCAAGCTCTTAGACTGGGAAGGCTTAGGAGTGAGGATCAACGGCGAATATCTCAGCAACCTTCGGTTTGCAGATGACATTGTCCTATGCAGCAACAATGGAGACGAATTACAACAAATGATTGAGTACCTTAATCGAGAAAGTGTAAGAATTGGGTTGAAGATGAATATGCAGAAGACAAAAATAATGTTCAATAGCCTGGCAAGGGAACAAGAATTCAGGATCGCCAGTCAGCCTCTAGAGTCTGTAAAGGAGTACGTTTATCTAGGTCAATTACTCGCAGGGGACCCTGATCACGAGAAAGAAATTTACAGAATAATAAAATTGGGTTGGAGTGCATACGGCAGGCATTACCAAATCCTGACTGGGAGCTTACCACTGTCGTTTAAGAGAATAGTGTACAATCATTGCATTCTACCGGTGCTAACATATGGGGCAGAAACTTGGAGGTTAACAAAGAAGCTCGAGAACAAGTTAAGGACCGCACAAAGAGCGATGGAACGAAAAATCTTGGGACTAACGTTAAGAGACAGGAAGAGAGCGGTGTGGATCAGAGAACAAACGGGGATAGCCGATATTCTAGTTGACATTAAGCGGAAGAAATGGAGCTGGGCAGTTCATGTAATGCGTAGGATGGATAACCGGTGGACCATTAGGGTTACAGAATGGATACCAAGAGAAGGGAAGCGCAGTCGAGGTCGGCAGAAAATCAGATGGGATGATAAAGTTATGAAATTTGCAGGCGCAAGTTGGAATACGCTAGCGCAAGACAGGGGTAATTGGAGATCGCAGGGAGAGGCCTTCGTCCTGCAGTGGACATAAAATATAGTCTGATGATGATGATGATGATGATGATTTACAACAGCGGTTGCAGCGCTGACCGGTTAGGTTCACAGCGCGTGCCCAGCTCGTTCTTCCTCTTCTTTTCTCGAGTGATGGTGCCCGCGCGCCTCGGTCAAACAATCAAATACCACACGCGTGTAGCAATATTTCCGTTACGACGACTTAGGAGAACTGGAAAAAGTTTAAACAGAATGAATTTTAAACGACACTACAATAGCAATCATCATCATAATCATCAGCCTATATACAATATACAATATACAATAGCAATACTAGCTATACAAAACAACGCAACACCAGCTATAAAACACAGCATGAGACTGAATACAAGATTAACATTTGCTAAGAAAACGAAACAGGATTTACATTATTTACTCAAAACCATCCAGAAAGGCAGAATAATAGTCACATCAGATACATTACAAGCGAACAAAGTATGATCTGAGTTCTTTCTTACTGAATTATCGACATTTCTGTATTTGTTCAAAGTCAATGGTAGCTAGGTTATGTATTAACGACTGATACTTATAGAATGTTCTGAAGTATGGAATTGACCATGTCTCAGGATTTCTTGTGTTCGCATTAAGGCGACGACGCTCTAAGGAGGATAATTGTTTTATATAGTTCCAAGCTAATTCTGACATGGATGGCCTAATGGATGGTCAAAGGCCTAATTGAATGTTTAACATAATTACGCTAATTAACTTTTTAATTAAATGTTTTACGGCACATCTTTCAATCTACGAATTATAGCTGCTGAGTTCGCAAGGCGTATCCACTTGGAACGAGTTCTCAGGACTGAACCAGTTTCGAGATATTAATTTTCAAAGTGTCCGACGAAATGCATGGGCATTGCAGTTAACTTTTTGAGGAAAACGCTGTTTCATGCATTGAAGCACAAATGTAACTGGCCTTAGCGCTAAAATAATGGAATAGTATCGACACAATGGCAATAGTGAAATCGCAAAAGCGGTTACATGGAAATGGTTTGAGGAGTGGTTCTTTGTATAATTTATTTTTCCTTACGCGGAAACAGTGTTTGTTTTTGTGAAAAATAAAAAAAATAGCGTAGCTTGCACTGCCGGCGCAATGCTAAAGAGACAGCGGAGCTGATGGACACCTAGCTAGTCCTGGCTTTTGGGCTAGGCTAAACACTACCAAGTCATCCCCAGCATTTCCCGTAATTTATTTAAAATTGATTGATTATCGATTACCTATTTATTGCCTATCGATTGTCTATCGCAAGATATTGGCCACGTATTTGGACTATAGGCTAAGCACTACCTAGTCATCCACAGAATTTTCCGGAATTTATTGGTTATTGATCGATTATCGACTAGCTATTGCTTGGCTATCAATTGCCTATCGATGACTGACTAACTTTAAGTAGTCCCCACCATTCTTAGCTAGACTTATCTAGGCTGAGCCTAGAAACCTAAAACTGATCACTCCACTATACTCTCTCTCTCTATATATATATATATATATATATAGAGAGAGAGAGAGAGAGAGAGTAGTGGAGTGATCAGTTCTAGGTTTTACGGAACTTAGAAAAACATTACCTGTCACAGATGGCATAACTCTTATCCATGAGCTGGATCATTCGAAGACGCGGAAGTTACTCGCACGAGAAATCGGACCACATATCTAACCATATTTAACAGAAATGCACTACTGAACTTTTAAAATAATTACTTTATGGCACTTTACGAATTGTAGCGGGTGACTTTGCAAGGAGTATCCACTTGGACTGAAGGTCTAGGAAGGTAGCAGTTTCGAGATATTATTTCCCAAGAGCGATTAGAATAATGTCTCACGCTAAACATTCTGATCACACGGCCCCATTGTTCAGCGAACATTACATGGTACCATATTATCTACTACGCGAACAGTGTATACCAATGTGCGTTTAAATGGCAGTGATATAAACCACACTTTTGACGCTTGGATATTTTATTCTTCTGAACATTATACGCTCGAACAATAAACTACTACTTCCACAGTTCACAGCACAAAAACTTGAATCTCTTTTCTCATGTTGTATGTAATTGACATAACAGATGGCATTGTGTGTTGATTAATCACAATAGCTACTATTCTGCATTGCATTCTTATCCCATCCATAGTCATCATGACGTACATTACTTCGAACTTGGTTTGTTGTTTGCTCTTTGCGTAAATTCGCTGTAGTCATTGTGATACCTATTATATTGATGCTATGTTAGGGTTTGCCTGTATTTTGTTTCTCGGACTTTCAACTAGCCTTTGGCTACAGTCCGACATGTGTTCGTTTACCTGTGTTTTCTAATGTGGAAATAACATACATTCAGTATGTCTGAAGAAAAAAAAATTGTCGAACGAATGCTGGGCGTTCCGGTCACTTTTATGATCCGATGCATAAAAGAGCGTTTTGTAAAAAAAAGTAAGGGGATCAACAGTGCATTTTTATGGCCTATTCGAGGACACATATCCTTAAGCTGGCGGCATTCTGGAATGTCAATCCAGGTCGACATGCCTTGCAAATTACCCGGCTACAATTCGTACATTGTAATATGTGCCATAAAGTATTATTTAACAAGGTTATTTAGGATTTTCCATGTATTTGAATATGTGTTTTGATTTTTTCAGCAAGTAATGTCCGCCTCTCTTGATAGTGCAGCTCAAGGAACATAATTATGTTATCTGCAAAAGGGAATCTTAAAATATTGCATAATACGTAAAAAAATCGCAGTTTTACCTGAAAGGCGAAACATCGATTGTTATAGCAAATTAGTGGAAAGCTATACAAAGTAAGGATGGTAGTTTTATCGGCCGCATAAACTTATAAGCATAGGCACACTTACTATATTACCAACCATGCTGTCACGCGCGCACCTGCAAGCTGAACGCATCGCTCTCGATATCCGCGGGAACAAGCTCTCAAAACGCTGGAGTGAGCCAGCGCAGCAGCAGCAGCGAGCCAATTGAGCTTCGTGCCAGCGCTCGGATCAACACAATGTTAGCCGCGAGAACACCAGGCGGGTGGACTCGGCTCCCGCCGCAGAGTGCTTGCAAGATACAGCCGCGCGGGAGGGCGTTGGCGGGACAGAACGATCCCCCTCCCCCCGGAGCCTTCCCTCCCGGCGGGCCCGCGCGGCCGCAGTAAAACACGGCCCCTGCACCACCCTACCACCACCCTCTGGAGCGTTGTGCGTGACTACAAGACTGTGCGCTTCCTTTCCGATTCCCTCCATCGTCTGCGCGAGCCGCGATTGCCGGCTCACCATCGCACGCTTTCACTCGCACATACAGCGTATGGTGCACGGCAACGATTTTATCGCCAGTGTATACGGAACCTCACGGCGACGACGACGACGATGGCAGAAATTCGCCCAGAGTGTCCGTATAACTGCTACCGCAATAAAATTACCACCCCTTATAGGAGGTTCCAGCTAACTTTAGCCAAGCTATAACTAACAAAATAATTTCAAAAGACACGGTGCAGAGTCTGATCTTAAGACCTACGATATTCGGTCATCAGAACACTGCCGACCGAGCACAGTAGATTTTATAGTCGGATCTTGAACACTTTTCCATAAGTCTTTTTTTTTTCTTGGACGGCTTGACTAACCTTACCTAGGACACACGGTATATGGTCAGAGACTGTCGAATTTGATGGTGAATTCACCATTTATCCTACATATGTTGGTCAAATCGACCTCGAGGAATGCCACAGCTGGGCGAGTTGGAGACCAGTCGTTGTGGCAGCGGTTGTCCTGTGTGGTCTGCCTGCATTTCTGTATCGTGTTATTGTTTTGTGCTTGATGCTTTAGGAAGAGAACGACACTATCGAATGTGCACAATCCCATCACAACACAAGCCATCACATTACCATTACAAGACTGCCTTGAATTTTTCTATAGGCATGTGTCACCTTTGAGGCTGTCTGTCCCTATTATTTTTAGGTTCTTTCAACGTAAGACTTACACTTGCACAGGTTCCCTAGGAGAAGCAAAAAAGAAAAACAAAAAGAGAATTCACATTATGAGAGAATGGAGGCCACTTTCTTGGTAATATATATCTCGATAGTGTGAACTCTCCAGGTTACTTATGTCCTTTGGAAATATTCACTAAATACCTGCTTTCTCCCATCTTTTATGGGTGACACAATCCATTTAGTTTCTTTTCCTGATTTCCTCGGTAAGCTATGCGATGCACGATGTTTCTATTTCGTTGAAGTAGGAATCATGTTTTGAGTGACGAGTGATAAATGCTTAATCTATGTGGGCCCATTGCAGCCTTTTTGCAAAGTAACTTATTAAAGAATTCCAAGGTATTATAGTGCCATTATTCCAAATATTCCACAGAATTCAGAATAAATCTTCAAGAGGCAGGCACTTCAATTTCCATGAAAATATGGGTACTTTTTGCGTAACGGCGCTGTGACACTTTCAAGTACTTGCTTTAAACGTGACGTTGTAAATAATTGGTGAATACTCGTTTGTCTCCTATTTTTGATCGTCATGCGAGGCTCACAGTTTGTTTCTCCACTGTCTTCTGTGGTCTAAATAGAGCAACTTGTTCATGTTTGAAAAATATTAAGGGCGTGGTATGCGTAATATGTAGGCAACGTTCGAAGTAGGTCGGTTAAATGTGCGTTTTTACGATAGGTTACGTATGTGATTGGACCGAAGCGTTATTAGAGCATCTGACGAGCGGCGTAGCGCTTACACCGCTGGTATGGTAAAACGACGATTACAACGTTACATTTACAATTACAAATCTTGCGAATACAGGGGGAACGCTCCTCTGAGTTGGTGTGCGATGTTAAATCTGTGTTGACCAAATACAGATGTTGGAAACAATTTTCAAGAATCATTTAAACAACTTCACAGCCGTTACACTACTGTGGAGATGGAAGCCAGCGAAGCTGTGACTATGGTGGGTCTGTAGTCAATATTGGCCCCACGATGAGAATGGGCATATTGTCATTGGGCATCACCCAACCGAATATGTCTATCATGAACGTTTCGATGCCTTTCGTAGGCGTTGCAGGGGGAACGTTCACTGTCGTGATCACCGTACCGTCAAAGCGTTTTATTAAACACGGCTATGCAAATCGCGGTGCGCACACAAGCGATGGGCTCACGAGGTCACCAGGATGACCTACGTCACGTCACGTCGCCTAATTTACTAGGCGAATTAAATTCGCCTAGTAAATTAATTACAATACAAATTTTCAAAACACCGCCAACCCGGCGTTTTCACATGACTCCGCGAGGTGGCACCAAGACGGAGGGACGCTTGGTGGCGCAACCCACCACCCCGTTTAAAGCGGACGCTCATAGCATCCATCCAGCAAAGAAGGAGCGCCGCCGAGCTAGCCTCGCTAGCCTCCTAGCAGGGCTCAACTCGAGTCGGGCGCAGCTTCCAACAGCCTTGCCGCGCTAGCCTCGCAGCAGGGCCCAACTCTACTCAGGGGGGAACGCGGCATAACGGAAGGTCGACTGGCGCAAGAGAACAGAGATAGCGGGCCCTAAGCCGGCCGGCAGGGAGGAGTTGCCTTGCGCTCAAAAAGACGACGACGCTCGAGCCAATGCTGCTGATGATAGTTTTTTTCTACACGCGGACACGATCCTCGGGGACATAGCCCTTAACAGTTTCGCTGTAAAAATCTCAAGCAAGTGTTACAAAGTGTCCGGCTTCCCTTATCAGCTACGTTACCGAAATTTTCAACAGATCTCTGCATTTCACAAACGGTTTATATAGAATGAAGCGGCACTTAAGTGAAATCTGTTGCTAATTTTTAACGTTTCTGGCTTACTAGAAAAACTGAAAATACTTATTGAAGGCCACTTATTTTTTCTCTTCTAGGAGGGGCGGGGGGAGTTAATGCGTGATTGGGTTCGCCTATACGAGGCAGCGTCTTTATGTTTGATGACAGTAAGGACGTTGTAATCGTTGACGTGTAGGCAAAGTTCAAAGTGGGTGGGTATAAACGTTTTCATCGGGCCAGGAGGAAAGGGGGCGTGGCGAGCCTTTCCTCCTCTCTGGCTTGTGCGAACCAGCTCGGCACTGCTTGAATGTGTGGCTGGTCGCATGCTGAAAAACGATTTGGATGTGTTTTAGATAGTTTTGAGTGCAATTTACGTGGTGTCAGTTCATACGAGGTCATCGAACAACACTGTGTAGCCTTTAGGTGCAGCAGTAGCTACAGTACCTTTAAATTTCTCTTGACTGTGCAAAAATGCTACGCGCAACATTAGCGGCGGTGTGTGTATGTGTTGTGCACGATTCTGGATGTATCACTTTTCACTCGAGAAGAGAACCGGCGTCTGTGAATAGCCAGCGTGAATTTGAAAATTTTCTCACTGTCCCTTTGCTCGACGTGGGAACCAAAACGTAACAATGCTCGTGTGCGGCCAGCCCAATGCAACCCCGAAACTTCTAAGAGCGAATTGTTATAAAACATTTGCCTCTGCCACGGGCATCGTTCTAATGCATTTCAAGTCTAGTAGACTTCAAATCACTACGTCTACGTTAGCCTCCTGTATGAGACCGAAAGCCTTGTTCCACGCAGCCAGCACCGCGGTTGGTAAGCCAACACGATGCATACAAGTTTGTGCAATGATCGGCATCGCCTTTTTGCCCTGCAAGGCATGCTATACAAAGGGTATCGCAGAAAAAGAATCCAACAGCTATTTATGAGGACAAATTTTCCGTAAGATTGGTCAGTGCGTCCTAGAGGACTGGACTGGCAATACAAAAAATGACCTAAATGGTTCACGGAAAAACAGCAGAAGACGAGAAAACGCCGCATTAAGACTTCGCATGGTGATGCCGCCTGATTGGACCACTTGGACCACTCGCTATTTAGAACAAACAGATCTATAACACAGCATCCAAGACTACCTCGGACGCTTACGCAGTATGCAGCTGGTCGGTCAACCTCTCGACAAGTGTGATTCACACTGTATACAGTACGCGGATATTATCAAGCAAAACTGTGTTATTTGTAGGCGGAAACCTTGGCCAGGAAAGCATTAGATACATAATGGGTACCAAGAGAAGGGAAGCGCAGTCGGAGACGGCAGAAAATTAGGTGGACAGGCTGATCAGCTATCGCAACACGGAGGTAATTGGAGATCTCAGTGGAGGCCTTCGTCCTGCAGTGGACATAACAAAATAGGCTGATCATGAGTATGATGATTTTTTATATGTCAATGCTTCGTTTACCAAGAAAATTTAAAAGAAAAGATTTACCTTTTGTGGCACACGAAATGTCGTTGTAGCTCTTGATTCAGCGTTTTCAGAGTGGGGGAATTGAAATAGGTGCAAACAAAACGCAGACGAAAACTGTATGCTCTTACATTACCTTCGCAGGAGAGTTCGAGAAACGTCGTTGCCACTTGCATCTGCGCGAGAACATTGAGAGCGAAAGCTCTACTACGCTATGTCTCGCAAGGTCATTCATCGCGTCGCAATGTCCTGAGCCGCTGGAGCACAAGTGCAGCAGGTGTGACGTCAGGCCCCGTGATCCGCTGCGGAGAGGCGTGGCAGCTGCGCTCGCTCGGAGCCTCGCCGCTGCGGTACCACGTCACTAGGCGAGGGTTTAACGCCTGCTTCGTCAGCCCTTGGTCGCTCAGTCTCACCATTGATGGCGCGCCGTCTGAGCCGTCTCTGCTTACGCTTCAGCGCAAGCGACAGGCTGAATACAATCATCCAGTAGATATAGCTAGTCGTCAGGCTGAGAAATCTCAAGCAAAGGCAAAGTTGGATGCTGAAACACCGGAGCAAAGGAAGGTCACATGAGCATGTTATAGATAAGCTTAGCAAGCTCGGAAGCGTGTAATATTGAAACCCTCTGTGCATTGTCTTTGCAAAACCAAGCCAAACATGCTTTCGCTCGTGATAACTAGGTTTACAAGAGTTAAACCACAGGCAAGTTTTACTTCGGGAAACAGCTGGAACGACTCCACAATAGGAAATAAATTCCCACTATAGACCGCACATCACGAGGCAAGCTCGGGCGTTCCTGGCTAACAATATGCGCGCGAAACTCTCCCTATTGGTGCACTTCTGGGAGCCGGCTATATACTCTCTCTGCCGAGAGCGACGCCTCTGAGATGCAAGGCCACACTGGCTCCTGCGAACGCGCTTCTTGTCGCACTGGCCTACTCAATACCACTACGGACATCTGCAGCGTCGGTGCTATTCCCCGAGGGACAGTTGGCGAGGAAGCTTCGTGCGTGCCGGCGGGAGGGGGGTGCTGCACCCTGGGCACAGCACGAACATCACGTTGAGAAAAAAAGCAGTGGCTTAGCTCGGCTATGCCAGGATATACGTAGCGTTAGCAAAGGTTCAGCTGATTATTCTTAGCTTATTCTTAAGCTTATTCTTAAGATAAGATTATTCTTACGAGTCAAGCTTCTCCGTTCTTCTGCGCTGTTGAGCAGCATTTGCGCTCTCCTTCTCCATGGCTATACCACACTGGCAAACGCCAGTCAGAAGCGCAGCGGCTCCAGCGCAGTGTCAGACGGCAACCTGCACAGCGAGCGCGCGCCGGCGCCAGTGCGTCTACTACGGCTACGACGTCACTCCTCTGGAATGCGCAGACCGGCGGCGGTGAGTCGCGCGCGGCGGCGGCGGAGTGCGCGAGAGGTGCCGGCTCCGCTGCGCAAGCCGTGTGACATCACTGATCCTTGCGCAAGCGCAGCACGGCTCTTGATGTGCCGCGCGAAACGGGCTTGGCTAGGCCAGTGTAGCTAACGCTACAAACATATTAACGAACTCGCGAAAGCATTAAGACGCGCAGCTTCCAAGGAGGCAATTCTTAACGCGGAAAGCACAGTGCGACTGAGGCGAGGTTCTGCTGGCGGCGGCCCATAATTTCATTTGAACCGTAAGCCCGGTACAGAGCACGTGCAAACAACAATCTCAGTGGATATACATTACCTTCTTTCTTCTTTAGAAGCGCGGGAAGGCGGAAAGTACTGCAGGAAACAATCAACCGTGCCAGCACGTACGATGATGCAGATAATTCAGAAACAATTATTTGATAAATATGCGAAGGCCCAGACGCTGCCGACTTGGCTGTTTTCCGCCGGCTAGGCGACGAATCTCGTTTCGTTTCTATATCCCCGAGTTCTTTCATATAGTTCAGAACTTCTGCGTATACTTCTTGAGTTTCGTTTGGAACTTCATTAAAAAATCTTCGGATTCCATTGAAGGAATAAAGAGCAATCAACCGTACAAAAACGTCTCCATGACAACGCACCATTAATGGCTACCAGATCGTTACCTCTCGCATTGAGAGTGACGCAATGTCCCCGTCTAGATTTTTCACTGACTTAGAGCAAAGATCACGTTTGTTTTGGAAGTCAGTCAGTGAATTTCTAGACACCACGCGGCGCACGCATCCTCAGAGCAAACTCCTTTGGCAAGAAAATGCAGTGAACGTGGATAATTGTGTTGGATGGCTAGGCTTACAAGAGTTAAACCTCAGCCAATTTTTTACGTATATTTGAAACAGCATATATGGAACAGTTACAAATGATTGAGGACCTTAACCGAGAAAGTGTAACAGTGGGGTTGAAGATTAATGTGCAGAAGACAAAGATCATGTTCAATTGTCTGGCAAGGGAACATGAATTCAGGATCGCCAGTCAATCTCAAGATTCTGTAAAGGAGTACGTTTATCTAGGTAAAGTACTCGCAGGCGACCCTGATCACGAGAAGGAAATTTACAGAAGAATCAAATTGGGTTGGAGTGCATACGGCAGGCATTGCCAAATCCTGACTGGGAGCTTACCACTGTCATTGAAAAGAAAAGTGTGCAGTCACAACATTCTACCGGTGCTGACATATGGGGCAGAAACTTGGAGGTTGACAAAGAAGCTAGAGAACAATTAGTTAAGGACCGCACAAGGAGTGATGGAACGAAAAATGTTAGGCTTAACGCTATGATAAAGAAAGGGCGCGGCGTGCATCAGAGAGCAAACGGGGATAGCCGATATTCTAAGTAACATTAACACAAAAAATGTCGCAGTTTCATCCGAAAGGCAATGCATCAATTGCGAAAGCAAATTAGTAGAGAGCTATACGGATTAAGGATAGTAGTTTTATCAGTTGTATAACCTGGAGATGTAGCAGCACTAGCAACGCGCAGAACTGTTGTAGACGCTGTCGGCGCTTTGCCCGCGTTCGCGCCGAACGCGCGCGGCGTTAGTGACTGTTGCCGGTGCCTCTGGCGGTGGCTCGGAGGTCTTCAACGAGATAAGAACGGGGCACTCGTCGAGCAGCGTCGGAAGTCTTTACCACCTTCTCGCCTCGCAACGTTTTAGGGGGCCGAGCCTTGTCCCTCCCTTGTCGTCCGTAGCTCTGGTTTGCATGGAGTCCGCTAGGGGCGTTGCGGTCGTTCCCGACGCGCGCTCTCTTTCTCTCTTCAACCATGGATGATAACGGTCGCTACTGATAACGGCGCGCCCGCTATGGATGAAATGGCGAGAGTGGCGGCTCAACTGCAAGCGGAGTCGAGGGCTCGCAAAGCTGCTGCAGCCCGGCGATGCAGACAACAAGCGGACCCGGAGTTTAGGGCGCGGGAAGCTGCAGCGAAACGGCAACGCCGGCAAGCGGATCCGGAGCTGAGGGCTCGCAAAGCTGCAGCAGTACGGGAACGCCGGCAAGCGGAGCCGGATCGGAGGGCTCGGGAATCTCGCGCTTCAACCGTGCATCGGCGCCACCAACCTCAGGTAGAGAAGGCTTCCGGCGTTTTGCCGCCGCTTCCCGCGCTCTCGCCGCCTCTGGGTCCGCTTGCCGGCGTCGCCGTGCTGTTGCAATGATCACAAAGAAATGTACGGGGGATTCACGGTTACCCGAACGATCCCCCGGTGCTTCGCCCACTCATCATCATTCACTTCGTGGATATGCGGTGATTTTTTATATAAATACGAATTTGGTGCCGCAGCTAAACGTCACCTCCCCTCCCTCCATCCCATCCCCCCACGGCCTTTCGCGCGACGGAAGAGGTCGCGTTTGCTTTATATGTATGGTGATTGTAAAAGAGGAAAGAGACGCTTAATTCTGCAGCCCTTCAGGGAGCACGGCGCATAACGCGCCTTTGCTCTTCGCCGTGCGTTCGCTCCCCGTGAAAGCGCGCGTCCCTCGCGCGCTTTTACTCGCAGATACAGCATACGGCGCGCGGCGACGATTTCATCGCCTTTGGACGACATACGGAGCCTAACGGCGACGGCGACGGCAGAAATCCGCTCGAAGTGTCGATATAATTGCTATCACAATAAAATGGAGCTGGGCAGGCCATGTAATGCTTAGGATGGATAACCAGTGGACCATTAGAGTTACGGAATATATAACAAGAGAAGGGAAGCGCAGTCCTGAACGGCAGAAAACTAGGTGGAGTTAGGAAGTTTGCAAGCGCAAGTTGTAATCAGCTAGCGCAAGACAGGGGTAATTCGAGATCACAGGGAGAGGCCTTCGTCCTGCAATGGACATATAGACTGATGATGATGATGAGTTAATATGCTGCTGACATGTGGCAGTGAATGCATTTATAGGTTGTCGTAGCGTATAGGTTGTCTTATCATTGAGCTCTTGTAATCATCAAGACAACTATTTTTGCGTACTATTTCTCTGTTAGCTTTAATGGTACAATGAACCCTGAACCACACAACACCCTGAAGCAATTACCCGCTTTTGACCGTAACAAAAAATGAAAAAAAAAAAAACGCGAAAACGCTTTCAGAATGTTTTTTACTGTGGTAATGAAGATTCCAGTCCAACCCTAATTTATGAAGCGTGTGTTATAAGAAAGCGTCAGGATATTTGTTTGCATTTCAAGGCTATGAGTGCACCTGTGATCATACCACAGTGGTAGCTTATTGGCTATGTCGTGGCGCTACTAAGCTTATGGTATCCGGCGAAGTACATAAAACTCGAGCACATAAACTTGGGTGTGCGTTAAAGAACCCCAACTGGTAAAAACAAATCCAGAGTGCCATACATGGACGTGCTACATAATCGCATCGTGGTTCGGGCACGTAAACCTACAAAATTATTTTTATGTCTCTCTGTAATCGTATCTTATCAGAATACACCCAGGGCAGTTTGCGTGTTATCCAAATGTTACCGTCTGCTTATATGTGCGTGCTCTAAAAATTGTATCATCAACACCGACATTCCAGTCCCTACATTTATGATATTGTGACGTTGATGAAAGAGACTATTTACAGACTATGAAAAGACTATGAAAGAGACTATGACACTATAAACACAGATGAAAGAGATTATTTACAGGCTATTTACACTGGAGCCAGTCAGCCAGGCCGACACTCGCCCGCGCCAAGATGATGATGATGATGATGCTGATGATCCTTTATCATGACTCGCACCCACTGAGGGGGATAGGCCAAGAAGCAGGCGGCAGTAGGTAGCTAAAAGATTCTTTTTGACAAAGAGAAACGCAAAGTAAAAGAAGGCAAAAACAAAAACAAAGAAAATTTTGTTTAACTAGAATAGTGTGCCAACGAGCTGTCAGACTAACTGAAGGGTGAAAAATCAGGTTATTATCAAGGTCAGAAAAAATACAATGTTACCGTCGAATTTCGTGAAACAAATTTCAATGAAATGAATACTGATCTGATAGGTAGCATAAAGTTACAATAATTAAGAGGGTAGTCTTCTTGTTTCAGTTAAAAATTCAAACACTGCGCAACAAACGTCTCTGTGACAATAGCCGAGGGTGGAGGCCCCAAATGATAATAATACTGGTGTATTTAGTCGTAATTCAATTTTCAGAGTGGAACTTCGAGTAGTATCTTTCTCTGGTTTAAATAACATCGGCATGATAAAAAGTTGTCGCAGTTTCACCTGAAAGGCGAAGCATCAATTGCGATAGCAAATTTGTAGACAGCTATACGAAGTAATGATAGTAGCTTTATCAGCTGTATAAACTTGGACATGCAGCAGCACCGGCAACACTCAGAACTGTTGTCGACGCCGTCCGCGTTTTACCCGCGTTCGCACAAAATGCGTGCGGCGTTGGTGACTGTTGCCGGAGCCTCTGATATAAATAGGCACTTGGTGCCGCAGCTAAACGTCCCCTCCCTCCCCACGGCCTTTCGTGCGTCAGAAGAAGGCGAGTTTGCTCTACATATATGGTGATTGTAAAGGAGGAAAGAGACGCCTACTTCTGCAGCCCTTAAGGGAGCACGGCACAGAACGCGCGTTTGTTCTCCGCCGTGCGTTCACTCCCCGTGAAAGCGCGCGTCCCTCGCGCCCTTTCATTCGCACATACAGCGTTCGGTGGCGCGCGGCGATGATTTCATCTCCATTGACGTCATACGGAACCTCACGGCGACGGCGACGCCGACGGCAGAAATATGCGTTGGAGTGTCCATATAATTGCTATCGCAATAAAAGTAGTGTTCTATTGTTTCAATTTCCTTACAATTTTGACACAGAGGGGACCTGGTCAGACGAGCTCTATGTAAATAGAAATTCAATTCCGGGATGCGACAGCGTAATTTGAAGATTGTAATTTCTAACTGCCAAGAAGGACACCACTGATCATTCCAGCCAACACCGAGATGCTGAAAGTCTGTAGATGGGATCAGCGATAATTTGCTTGGGTCATTTCGTAGGCAAAACGTGCTGAATCTCGATGCAGTGACGTAAGCTGTATCAGGTAAAATATGAAGCACAGGTCGCACAAATACACTTCATCATCGTTCTCGCGGTGGCTCGTCTCTTGAGCATCTCTCGATAATATCGTAATACTACGCCCCTCCCCCCCCCCCCCCCCCCCCCCCCGCCCCGGCGGAAAAAGCGCCGTCACAATGCTGATAAACATTCAAGGCGCGTCGAGAGTTGTAGGGCGTGAGTCGGGTGACGTGGACAATGTCATTGGTTGTCACAGCGGAGGACGTAGTGGGCGTGGCTAGAACGACTTCACAGGTGCCATCGGTCACTTGGCGAAGCACGCGATATGGACCTGTGTAACAGGGAAAAAAATTATGGGGTTTTACGTGCCAAAACCAGTTCTGATTATGAGGCACGCCGTAGTGGGGGACTCCGGAAATTTGGACCACCTGGGGTTCTTTAACGTGCACCTCAATCTAAGTACACGGGTGTTTTCGCATTTCGCCCCCATCGAAATGCGGCCGCCGTGGCCGGGATTCGATCCCGCGACCTCGTAACAGGAAAGCAGTTTTTCACGAAGCCCAACTTTACGCGATGGTGCCCAAAGCAACACGAGGGTGCCGGGCGCAAAATGCATATCACGGTGACGGAGGTCGTTGCGTTGTTTCTGTTTGTCTTGAGACACTTGCAAATGAGCGCGCGCAAGTTGACGAACATGGCCAGCACGGGCGATTGTATCACAGGCCATAGCCTCCTATATATTCTATGCCTGCCGGATTATCGGCAATCCCATTGATAGCGGCCGTCGTCGGAACTATGGCGGTGGCGCCACTTACGTAGAGTTGTCGCGTTCGAGCTTTTTATGTTTTTGGTGCTCATAGGTGACAAAAAATATGTGAAATTTAAGTTAATAAAAATTGCGTAAATACTTATATATCTTAGTGTTGTAATAATATAGCAATATAAAGCGGTCGTCGTCAAAACTTGGGATGGGGGCGCCACTTACGTAGGGGGTCTAAGGTGCGCTTTTTGAAAGTTTTTGAATGTAAACTTCGCATTTTCGAAGATATCGCTGCAAGAAAAAACTTAGGGAAAGCAGCGAAACATTCACAGCGACGTTTCCAATTCTGCGGCTTCCAAAAAAGAAATCGTCGGCTACCACCGCAACCGCCGATTTAAACCTTTATTATGAAAAGAGTGTGAACAACTTTCGTCGTCTGCTACTGCTATCATGCGGCAGTTGTGACATCCCCATGACGAGGTTTGCCCCTCCCTTCAATGTGCTGACTCTTACCCTACGTAGGTGGCGCCGCCATAGACGACGGCTTTTTCGCGCTCATCCGGCAGGCATAGATTATATAGGAGGCTATGCACGGGCATAATCGCTAGTTGAAGTTGTGGACGGAAGCACAGTATCTAGTGGTAGCGTCTGTTCTCGGCCATACAAGAGGTAAACTGGGAAAAGCCAACAGTTTCGAGACGGGAAGAGTTGTACGCAAAGGTAATGTAAGGTAGAGCGAGGTCCCAGTCACGGTGGTCGGCGGAAACGTATTTGGCTAGCATGTCTGTAAGTGTGTGGTTAAAATGCTGAATGAGGCCGTTCGTTTGAGGTTGGTAGGAAGTGGTAGGTAGTATGGTAGGAGAGGTGGTAAATTTATGCTGCATTGAGCAGGCACGCATGATGTTGTCAATGACATTTGCTAGAAACGTACGGCCACGGTCTGTGAGCAATTGACGCGGAGCACCACGCATCAAAATGATACCATGTAGGAGGAAGTCCGCAACATCAGTTGCGCAACTGGTCGGAAGGGCGCGGGTTACGACGTAGCGGGTCGCGTAGTCCGCAGCGACTGCAAACCACTTGTTTCCTGATGTAGATTCTGGAAATGGACTGAGATGGTCTAAGCCGACACGATGGAAGGGCTCGGCAGGGATGTCGAGCGGATGCAGGTAACGAGCGGGGAGCTGAGAAGGCTTCTAGCGTTGTTGGCAAAGTTCACGAGCGGCGATGTATCGTCGTACGGAACGGGCAAGGCCCGGCCAGAAAAAACGGTGACGTACACGGTCATAGGTTCGAGAAACACCTAGGTGTCCTGCCGTTGGTGCGTCGTGAAGTTCTTCTAGAACGGTTGAGCGGAATTGTTTAGGTATTACAAATAGGAACTCAGAGCTATCAGGATGAAGGTTACGACGGTACAGAGTATCATTGCGGAGGACGAAGAGGCGTAGAGTAGCATCGGCTGGAGAGTGTTCAAAATGGTCGATGAGTGCTCCGATGTAGGCGTCACGACGTTGCTCTTCAGCGAAATGCAGCAGCTGTGATACAGAGAATACGCAAGCAGCACTGGCATTATAGGAGGAGTCAGAGTCGTCAACGGGGTAACGCGACAAGCTATCAGCGTCTTGGTGCAAGCGGCCAGACTTATACACCACGGAATATGAAAATTCTTGTAGCCTCAAAGTCCATAGACCAAACCGGCCTGTAGGATCTTTTAGCGATGAGAGCCAGCTGAGAGCATGATGGTCAGTGACTGCGGAGAAAGGGCGACGGTAAAGGTAAGGACGGAACTTCGCAGCCGCCCACAAAACAGCAAGGCATTCTGGTTCCGTAATGGAATAGTTGCACTCCGATGGTGCTAGGAGGCGGCTCGCATAAGAAATAGCGCGATCCTCGCCACGCTGACGCTGGGCTAAGATGGCCCCTACGCCATGATCGCTCGCATGTGTATGCAATTCTACCGCCCCATTTCCCTCACTAGCATTCCTTGTAAAGTACTCGAACATATCTTGTCCTCTCATTTAGTTAAGCACCTAGACGATAACTCATACTTCACACGCGCAAAGCACGGTTTTCGCAAAACTTTTTCCCGTGAAACACAACTGCTTTCGTTCACTCATGATCTTCATCTTATTCTTGATAAAGGTTCATGCGCAGACTGTGTTTTCTTCGACTTTGCATAGGCTTTCGACAAGGTATGTCACAAACTACTAATCTTTAAGCTTAGTAAACGAAATCTTGATCCTAATCTGTTTGCACGGCTAGAGCACTTTCTTCGTAATCGATCACAGTTCTTTGCATTTAACAACCACTTCTCCCCATTTAGCCCTGTTGAATCTGGCGTTCCTCAAGGATGAGTGTTAGGCCCTCTCCTTTTTTAAATTTACATTACCGAATTACATTACCAATAAAATTTCTTCCAACATTTATCTCTTCGCCGACGATTGCGTTATTCTTCGAGAAATTTCTGACACCGCTGATACTAACACTTTGCAAAACGACAGTAACGTTGTCTGTGACTGGTGCGACTTGTGGGTAATGAAACTAAACCCATCTAAGTGCAAAACCATGCCTGTAACCCAACGGGAACTTCCCCTTCGGACCTATTACCTTAACAATACTGAGATGGAAGCGGTTACATCTCACAGATACCTAGGTGTCCATTTAACCTCCTCTCTTTCCTGGTCTTCGCACATCGAGAGCGTTATCAATAAAAGTAATCTCATGTTAGCTTATATCCATCGAAACTTCTCTTCCGCTCCGTCATCATTAAAGCTTATTTTGTACAAGACGCTAATTAGAAGTAAAATGAAATACGCTTCATCAATGTGGGACCCATATGATGAGACACTAACCCAGTCTCTCGAACGTATTCAAAATAATGCCTCGCGTGCCATCTTAAACATTTATAACCGTACGCCAAGCGTAACTTTTATGAAAAATATCTTGCAACTTCCACCACTTTCTGCCCGTCGCAAATGCTTTCGTCTAGCCCTGTCTCATAAAATATACTTCCATAATTCGTATCTGCGCGATAATCTTTTTCATCCCAACCAACATATCTCATCGCATTGATCATCATCACAAAGTAGGAGTTTTGTAGTGCCGCACGAAAGCTTGTCATGAGTCTTTTCTTCCCAGGAAGTGTGATGAATGGAACCACCTTCCCGGCGCGTTGACTGCTACTGAAGACCCCGCTCAATTTCGTACGGCCATAATCGGCACCTTCGGTTCAGGCATCTCATGTCTATGACTACGTCACTTGCTGCCTTCTTTGTTTTTTTTGTTTTGTAACTTTTTTTACCCCACTCCCCTCTGTAATACCTTGTGGTCATGTGGGTATAATAAATGAAATGAAATTCTATAGGGGCATCAGGGTCAAAGTGGGCGAGAAGGGGTGGTGAGGTGAGAAAAGTGACTAGAGGGGACAAGGCGGCGGCTTCTGAAGTACCCCGCGAGAATTGTATGCCTTTCTTCAAAAGATTAGTGAGGGGTCCAGCAATTGCCGCAAAATCTTGAACAAAACGACGAAAGTACGAGCATAGCCCTGCAAAACTTCAAACGTCTGCGGCTGTCTTCAGAACCGGAAAGTCTCGGACAGCGCGAGTTTTGTCGGGATGAGGCTGTACTCCGGACGCGTCAACGAGATGGCCCAGAACAGTAATTTGGCGGCGGCGAAAACGACATTTGAATGAGTTAAGTTGCAGCTTCGCCTTTCGAAATAATTGAAGTATAGTTGTTAGACGCTCAAGGTGAGTGTAGAACGTTGGTGAGAAGACGATGACGTCGGCGAGGTAGCAGAGACATGTGGACCATTTGAAACCTTGGAGCAAGGCGTCCATCATACGCTCAAAGGTGACAGGGGCGTTGCATAATCCAAACGGCATCACTTTAAATTGGTATAGGGCCATCAGGTGTGACGAACGCGGTTTTTTCTCTGTCTATATCGTCAACAGCAATCTGCCAGTGTCCAGAACGGAGATCAATAGAAGAGAAATAGCTGGAACCGTGGAAGCAGTCAAGGGTGTCGTCTATACGTGGGAACGGGTAGACGTCCTTCTTATTAACGTTGTTCAGATGACGGTAATCTACACAGAAGCGCCCCGTACCGTCCTTCTTCTTAACCAACACCACAGGGACTCGAATAAGGCTCAAAGATGTTTTTATCTCGCATTTTATGCACTTCACTTTGAATTACTCGGCGTACCGACGCAGAAACTCGATACGGTCATCGGTGAATAGCGTAGCATCACCAGTAAGAATACGATGCTTGACCGCGAACGTCTGGCCTAAAGGGTGATCGTCGAAGTGGAAAATATCTCGGCAGGACGACAATACTTGGCAAAGGTCTTCAGCCTGCGCAGAGGACAGGTTCGTTGCAACCATTTTCTTTATATTGGGATCGGCGCCCGAGGCTGGCACGAGGGGCCTGCTGAGCTCGCAAGAACCATCAGTTGATGAAGCGGCCACGTGATGGTCACCGAAACAATCAACGTTGGCAAGGCAAATACCTTAGAAATACCGTAGAATTTGCTTTGCCAATCCAAAGTTAAAGGTAGGCATGCGAGTGCGGTTCGCAGTAATAGTATGTATACTGTGAGGCATGGGGACGTCATACTGTAGTGGAATGTCAGGCAGAGGAGTGACAAGGTACTCACCATCAGAAACTGGTAGGGAAGACAACAGTTCAATTTAGGCGGCAACACTGCAGTTCAATATGTATGACTTTGGCGGCAGGCGAATAAAGCCGGTGGGGCGTAAGCGGCACTGGGCTTCGTCAGAAGGTTCTGGAAGAATCGGCAACTCAAGTTGAAGGGTACTGGCAGAGCTGTCAATAAGAGCAGAATGCGCGGAGAGAAAATCGAGGCCGAGAATTAGGTCGTGGGGGCAATGAGCAATCACGGTGAAGAGGACAGGGTGGGGCGGCCGGCGATGCTGACACGAGCCGTACACATGCCGATGATAGGCACCATACCGCCATCCGCAACGTGGATGATGCCTGCCGACGCAGGGGTGAGGAGCTTTCTGAGTCGTCGTCGGAAGGCAGCATCATAATGGAAATATGGGCTCCTGTATCAATGTGTGCAGTGACAGGATAGCGGAAAACGTCAACGTCAAGAAGGTTTTGGATCGTAGGTGACGTGAGCAGAGGATTTGAGGGCAGGGTCAACAACGCAGCTTCACCTCCAGAAGCTGCTGTGCCTAGTTTTCCGGCTAGATCCGGGAGGCTATAGGCAGCGAAGAGGCGACGGGGTTGGGGCGAACGAGACTGGTGGCGTCAAAGTGAGGGCGAGCGGCTGTAGCGAGGGTTCGGAGCAGGGGCATTAGCGGCAGTGGGTTCATGGCGGGTGGCATAGGGAACAGAAGTGGTAAATGTGCGGGAATAAGGGGCGGCGTATTTCCGAGGAGTTGGTGGCCATTAGCTACAGCAATGACGAGCGATGTGGCCGATGCGACAGCAGTGGAAGCAGATCGGCCTGTCATCAGGGCTACGCCATTCGAATGGGTTATGGTGAGATGTGACACAAAAGGACTGCCGGGGACGAGGAGGGCCGCTAGAGAACTGGAGAACGCTGGGTTGAGACGTTGAACACACGGAGTTCAGGCCCATGTTCTCAAATTCCTGTCTGACGACGGCCTGAATCATCGCAATCGTGGTTGCTGGCAGATCGGGAGGCATCGTGGGAAAACTGGCGAACAGGTGGCCTCGAGCTCTCGGTGAACAATACGGATTACGTCGTCACAGATGGTGGTCTGACGCGGTCGACCCTCACATGTCGACGTAGCAGCAGTGTTGGGTAGCCGCGTGATGTGGTGTGTGATACGGCGGCGTATCACACACCACATCACAGGTACACCACATTTGAGGTGTACCTGGAGCGGTTCGAAGTATTTGCCGCGGCCAATGACATAACCGAAGGCAAGAAGCTACCCGTCTTCTTAACGGCTATCGGTGAGAAGGCGTACGTCACGCTGCGGAGCTTGCTGCTGCCTGAAACACCAGCTAAGGCGTCATTCACATATGACGTGGACGTTCTGAAGAAGCATTATGCTCCTTGCGCTCCCTGCAGGTCACAGAACCGTATCGTTTTCACCAGCGAAAGCAACTGCATGAGAACGTCGCACATTTCATAGTCAAATTGAAGAAACTCGCTGCCACCTGCGATTTCAGCCCCATTTTGATAGAAGGTCTGCGAGACTGCCTAGTTGCTGGACTACGTACCGAGGGAGAACGGTGCCGGCCAGATGACGAAGTTGCATAGGAACACGTGTGCAGCGTAGCCATTGCCATGGAAGCGGCGACGCAAAATACGAAAGAAATGCTGGAACCCAGTGCCAATGGAGCGCCTTCAGAAACGGAAAACATCCACTGGCAACAGAAAGTCAGGCAAGCCAAGTTCCAACGAAAGAAGCACCGGCCCAGTCCAGCTTCGCAAAAGCAAAGTGGTCAGCGAAAGAAGAAACGAAAAGAATGTGTCATCGATGCGGAGGACAGCATTCACCCGTTAGTTGCCGATTTCTGAACAGTACGTACATGTTATAAGTGTACGAAAAAGGGTCATGTTGCCAAAGTGTGCAAATCCAAGCTTGACTACAGTGTAGAGAGCTAAGAGTGCGACAATGAACTACTCACTTTATGCCACACGAACCAAAAGGAAGGCACAGCCGCCATTTTACTCGAGGTTCAAATAAATGATAAAGTGATACCCATGGAACTTGACACGGGCGCAGCAGTTTCAATTACGCCAGAAGTAGAGTGTGCGACACACTTTCCGAATGCCTCTTGCAGACAAGCAATTCTCAAATTAGTCCCTACTGTAGGCGTCATGGATGTAAAGGTGCAATACTAAGACCAATGCTTCGAACTGCCACTGGTCATAGCGAAAGAATCACAGGGGGCAAAAATGCCCACGTTGTTTGGCCGAGATTAGCTTTCTCAAATCAAAATAATAAGCCTTGTCTGTAAAAGTTTTGGATAAGAAGACATCGCTTGCTGAGAAATTTCCCGAAGTGTTTGACGGTGGTTTTGGTACCATTAAGGGGATCGAATGCAGCTTTTAATTGAAGGATGGCGTGCGGCCTGTATTTATGAAAGCGCTACCAGTGCCATATGCTTTGCGCGAGCGAGTCGAGCAAGAATTGGTGAAATTAGAAACAACTGGTGCCATATTTAGGGTCAGACACAGTACATGGGCAACGCTACTTGTGATTGTCCCAAAAAAGAACATTCAGGAACTGCGATTATGCAGCGACTACCGCGGCACGGTAAATCCAAAAATCAAGGTCGATCAATATCCCTTGCCATTGCCTGAAAAAATATTCGCAAGCCTGCAGGGTGGAACCGTGTTCTATTATAGATTTCTCGAAAGCGTACTTGCAGCTTGAACTAAACAAACAAGCTGAAGAACTGCTCACAATAAACACCCACTTAGGACACTTTAGGTTCCGCCGCTTGCCTTATGGCGCAGCGTGCGCACGGGCTATTTTCCAGGCAGTGATGTGCCAGATACATCACAATATGCCGGGAACCGCCTGCTGCTTAGTAGTTGTAGTCATCGCAGGTGAGATATAAAAGCAGTGCTATGAACGAGTGGATCAAGTACTGCGACGCCTAAGTGAACACGGCATAAAAGTGAACGCTAGAAATGCAGCTTTTTAAAGACGATAGTCTTTCTTGGGGAACTTAAACGCTGAAAATTTGGTCTGTCTGTCTGTCTGTTTGTCTGTCTGTCACCCGATTCAGCCACCCGGCCAAAGTTGGACCACTTGCTTACCGCCCACACTACTTAAACTGGTACGGCTGTTCATACTTGTGAACGTTATCGATCACAAAGTAAATAGTACGCATATCTGAGGCGCAACATCACTAGGTAAGTATTAGGAGGTGTGTTCCTTTAATAGAAAATACATAGATACGTAACTCTAAAGACCCTAGTTTCTTAAGCTGCGCTGAAAATGCCATGCTATGCGCGCCGACGAACGACGTTCCCCGACTGCGCGCCGACGAGCACCCTCTGCCATGGAGGAAGGAAACCCTCTGCACAAGCTCATGTTTCCCGATGTATTGCCAGATGGCGTCTATGTCTCACGCAGCGCCTCCTCAATTTTATCAATGCCAGCCAGATGCGGCCGATTCAACATAAAATAAGCGCTGTCTGAGGCAGGGCAAAACATAAATGGCCGCTTGATGAAATAATGCGGCAAAATGAAATCTGTTCAAACAAACCTTCATGCCAGGACGGAAATGGTACGAGAACAGCATCACGGGTGGCCGCGGATCAGACCAGCACTCATGTAGTACGGCCGGCAGAAGACTATCGTCTTTCGACGACATTTCAGCGAAGCACGCAGATACGCGGCAATTTTTTCAGCAGAGCGTCACATACTTGGGGCACGATATCGACAAGGATGGCTTGAACCCAACGGCCGAAAAAGTAGAATCCATTAGAATAGCACCAAGGCCCACTAGCGTGACCTAGCTGAAGGCCCATTTGGGTTTGATAAACTATGGGAAACTATGGGATAAACTATGGGAAATTTTCCCATAGATAAACTATGGGAAAATTTTGTTTGCTTCTAAACGGCAGGGCAGTGCAGTGGCCACTCCAAGGCAATGGATTAACATTTTTGGGTGACTACAGCTATAGAATCAAACACAAGCCAGGAACAGCCATCCAGCATGCAGACGCATTGTCTCGTTTACCGCTACCCGACACAGGCAGCAGCTGTGAGGAACTCTTTTACTTTTCGGCCCTAAATAACTTGCCAGTAACATCAAAGGATGTCAGCCGGGAAACGGGACGCGATGGAGTGCTGAGGGCTGTGCGTGACATGATTTGGCATGGATGGCACAAAGCAGTGTCTGAGGAGCTGAATCCATTCTGGATACGCCGGTTGGACCTCAGTGTAGACGATGGGTGCGTTATATGGAGTCATACCGGAGTCATTGCAAAATGGTCTTTTGCAACGCTGCATGAACAGCACTTTTGCAGTGCTGCATGAACAGCACTTGGGAATAACGTGAATGAAAGCATTAGAGAGGTAAATAGTATGCTGGCCTGGAAAAGACAAGGCCCTCGAAAACATTGGGCACAAATGTGAAATATGCCAGACTGCTCATTGCAGCGTCACCAGTACCTTTGTCGTCATGGCAAGTATGTCAAAATCCATGGGAACGAGTGCATTTAGATTTCACCGACGAAAAAGGGAATAAATTTCTTGTCGCTATCCACACGCATTCCAAATGGTTGGAAATTGAGATCATGAATGTAACAACCACCTCGAAGACAGTTGAGGTCGTGCGTTCTTGGTTCGCGGCGCACGGCCTTCCACTGGAGGTAGTGACGGACGGTGTTTCGAGCCGCTGAGTTCAAAGACTTCCTTCAAGCTAATGGTGCAAGGCACACACTGACGCCGCCGTACCACCCGCCGTCTAACGGTGTGGCGGAGCACACAGTTCAGACTACTAAAAAAGCACTTCTCAAACAGGTACTAGAAGACGCAGAAAGTGGCTCTAATTGAACCCTTCTACACAGAATAGACAACTTCGTATTCAGCTATTGAACAACGCCTCATACCTTCACGGGAAGAAGACCTGCTGAATTACTTACACGAAGGAAGCTTCAGATCCACCCGCCGAGGTGGCTCAGTCAGCTAAGGCGTTGCGTTGCTGAGCACGAGGTAGCGGGATCGAATCCCGGCTGGGGTGGCCGCATTTTCCCTGTGAACCACGAACCTCTCTTCAACGTCTATAATTGATCCAAACGTCAACGTCTTGAGGTGACGTACATATTACGTCTCGAGTACGTACCTTTTTTATAAGGAAACGCATGGATGTCCATAAGATGTACTATCTACATGAATGTTAGACTACCAGATAACGTACTATGGATGTACATAGGATATCATTCAGGCACCATAAAATTATTTGGTACACATAGCACTTGAACCATACCTCATACATTTCGAAGGCATGCAGGATGTATGTATGAATGTATGTATGTATGCGCTTACGTGGTGTGCACTGTTATTGTTATTGTTGGGTTTTTATTGTTATTGTTATTATTATTACTATTAATATTTAACTCGCCCGAAGTTACCGATAGATTTACCCCTCATTAGGAAGTGCTACAATATATTTAATGCCTGAGATGTTTGTGTAAATAAGAACTATATTGAAATCTCGGGCAGCAAAAAAAAAAATGGAGGACGCTTAAGTTTCGCCGTTAAGAGTGGAACGCGATAGAGTTATCGAGCCCCGTTCGCATCGCATTTTTCTTTATGACTAGGCTTCACTGCAACGCAGAATGTGGGACATCCAGCTTAAAAGACCAAACTTACACCAATCACCTTAAAGTGGGCTTCACTTTTAAACAGAAATGGATTGCTGGGAAGACGTTTTTACAGGGGCAATATAAGTCGTCTTATATTAAAATGTGAAGGCCTTGGGACCTTTTTTACTTATTTTATTAATTGATTGCTGTTGTCCCGACGCGCGCGCATGTCCAAAACGCATTAGGCAGGCTTAGTCCCAAATTGACCTTGTCGAGGATGCGAGTGACATCTGGATAGGATTTTCGCAAGTAAGCTACCCGAGCGCAGCACTGTTGGTATGGTAGAAATGCTGGAAAATAGGTTTGTGTTTGCGTTTACTCGTAACAGAATTGTTTTCTCGTACATTCAAATTACAATCCGATGCCACCATGGTTGTAGGTTGTGGTTTTTCTGACGGATTTTACTGTGAGAAATTCAATTTTTGTTCATTAACACCTTGCGCCACACGGAGGGCCTGCGCGGTCGGGGTGGTTCGGGATGATTTTCTCCGCCACGGACGCCGGCGCTTACGCCGACGCCAACGCCGCATTTTCTGCGACACGGGGCCCTTAACGCTGTCGTGTTAATTTATATGATTGACCTTCAAGGCTTATCTGCAATCCACTCCACAATGTAAGTATATTCCCCACGCAGCCTCGTAATATTGCACACGGCATTCTGTCTAAATCTATATTATATAATTGCTGTGCTATATTATTTTATTATTTTTATCTCATGTACTATTTTAATATGATTGTGTTGTTTATTTTGTTGCTTTTGTATAGTTTAAATAATCTCAAGAAGTGACAGTTCCCAGAAATATAAACAATATTACATAATTGCTATCTTTTTATTTCGACGTGCTATAAATCATTGCATCCAAAGTTCGCCTTTATCTCTTGCCTGCCCTAATTCGATAATTTTTGGTTGGTGCACGTGTAGGTATAGCAATCGGTATTAGTATTGAGCTAATTGCTTGTTGCTACGAAATAACTTTTTTTAGCAAATGAACGTAAAATTTCAATTTTCGCGCCAAAATCCTGAAAATTGTCCTTAACAAAATGGCGCCTACAGTAATCAACAGCCTTTCATTTATACTTTAAACACAAAACCTTGTGAACGTTGCGTTATCGTATAATTATTATTACATATTATTACATTTATTATTATAAAATAATAACGTAAATATAGTAGCAATATTAAAGAAGAATTGGCAAGAAGCAGTTTGGCGCAACGTCTCGCATTTTCCTTCTGCCTGTTTTGGCGGCGTATTTGCGTTGCGATTGCGTCATTCTTCTCGGAGCCGGAGTGAACTTCAAGTCGCGTGTTTGCATGAGTTTTTTGAAGTGCTGTTGGGGCTGGGGCTGCGTGATCGTCACTGGCGTCCTCCAGAGTGCCCACCGATCAGAAAGTCGTACGAACCGCAAGCTTTGAACGTCTGTTTATCGCACCCTCGAAAGCGGCGGCACAGAAGGCGCGATGTGAGCTCCGGTGGCAACATCAGCCCTTTGTCTCGTAACGGTAAGTAAACGTTTGTTAGCGTAGCCAACATGCTTATGTGTATTGATTATGAACACTATGTTGAGAGATGTCAAGAGCAGAGCACGCCTCGAGGTTGCCGAAATGTTTAAAGCGCTTGGCTAGCTTGTCGAGGCAGGCAACAGCTTTGCGCACCGGCAGCTCAGTAAGCGTTCGCGACGGGCTAGCGGTAGCGTGTCCAAAAGTGAACCGCAAGCGAGCTACTCCGACAGCGAGTATCCTAGCTTCAGTGCAGTAAGCGCAACGCCTGTTAGCAGTAGCACGGCTACAGGCCGCGCTACTGTTCAGGGCTGGTATTTTGTAGCGATGCCTTTCCGATGCTAATGCCTCTTCGCGCTTTTCGCGCTTGGTCAGTGGGCAGAGTGCCGGTCTGCTCACGTTATCAACGGGATCAGCCGGCCGTGAGTGGTGGATGATAAATCAAGTAAATAAAGCGCAAGGCATCGCTTCAAAATACCGGCCCGGATTGCACAGAAAGCAGCTCAGATTGTTCAGATCGTAATGCTGAGGTTTTCGGCGACTGGTGTCTATGCGAAGCCGGTGAGGATTCATAAGGATGTATTTAACGCTGACGTGCAGGAAACCGCAGAACGGGCAGGAAGCCAAAGCACTAGCAGCTAAAATTTCGCAGCTTCGCCTGCAAATTGGGCTCTACAATGTAACATTACCCACAGGTCCCTGACACCGCTTTCCGACTTCTAAGAGCACATGAGTGTTTCCGGAATCTTTCAAAAGATGCTAGAACTTTTCTGAAGACCCCCCGTGGGGCTGTCGAGGTATGTGTATGTGTTGCCTTAAACTAGCTTAAATTTCGTTGATAAATTTAAAGAAAATTAGAGCATGCTTCCACTTCAAATGCACCTGCTACGTGTTTTGGATCTGCTGTTTGATAATGACAAGAGCATATGTAGGTGGAACGTGGTTGGAGTGGAAGCATGCGTATTTTGCACATTGTATACATCAGAGCATTTGGAGCACCACCAAACTTTTTGTTATCTTTTTTATTGGCTGAGTTGTTGAGGTGATAAAATTTTTGCTGTGAGGACGTTTTGCTGTGAGGACGTTCGAGATGTAGTAATTTGCTTACTGTGCTTTTTTTTCATGTAATGACAAAATCTTTATTTAACATAGGTGCCGTCCAGACTGGCCATGAGACCAGCGAATTTGCTGTAGAAACAGCCATCTGGGAGTGGCTGCGTCACGCTCCTGCCAGGCACAGAACTGCCATTGCCAAGGTAATGTGTCTTCATATGTGTCGCAATGGTTTAAACATATTGCAAATGTGAAACCAGCTATGAAAGGCACTCCTAGGATACGAAAGCAGATTTGAAAAAAAAAAACTTTCTGCATGGTAACTGCAGCAGCAATGAGGTATTTTTTCGAACTGGGCAAGATAGCATGAGTGAGGCTTGCACTCAAGCTCTCCGGTATTGAAGAGGAAGCAACTGTCATACAATTCAATTGGGTAGGCAGGTAGGTAGTAAACTTCATTGGGGATACAATTGGGTAACAGTAATTTTTGCTACATTTATAACAAAATAACTGTAAGCTTCTTAGCAAAACGTACACTTATTATCATTTACACTAGGCACTGTCGAGTGTAGCCGCGCATTTGAAGCACCTATTTACTATATTCTTTCATCGTAAACTTGAAGCGTAAGGAAAAATTTAAAGGGGGCTAAGTATCGTGCAGTAAGCTGGGGAATGGACGAGTTTAGTGTGATGACATAGAAAGATCGCTTCACTGTATATGCCAAGGTACGTTATATTTCAGTTTGGCAAGATGACTGCAGAAGATTACGTGAAGTGATAAGTTGAAATATTATCAAGCTGTACGGTGTGGATTCATTTAGAGCAACAAAGACGCTAAAGATCATTAGGATAAATATTTGTCTAGCAGTGAGCTTAGAGGTACGAGATTTCTGGCTTTATGTTTTCTGCTTTAGATGGAGGTTGTGGACATTTAAACCCTACAAAAAGAACTCGTAAGCATCATCATCATCAGCCTATTTTGTCCACTGCAGGACGAAGGCCTCGCCCTGCGATCTCCATTTAAACCCTGTCTTGTGCTAGCGTATTCCAACTTGCGCCTGCAAATTTCCTAACTTCATCATCCCATCTAGTTTTCTGCCGACCTCGACTGCGCTTCCCTTATCTTGGTATCCAATTTGTAACCCTAATGGTCCACCGGTTATCCATCCTACGCATTACAAGGCTTGCCCAGCTCGTAAGCATCATGGTGTCCTAAATAATATACTGCATAGCTTTTGTGTCAACCAGCCTCCCAAAAACCAAGACTGGTTCTAGATAACCTGTATAGTGCATTATTCAGGGTGGTCTGTGGTCCAAGTCACCAAGTGCTCCAGTACTGTGTTACGTGCTCCGCCGCTGTGCCGAGTGCTCTCCATTTCTGCAGTATACCAAGTGCCCCTTTGCGTCTCCATTTTACCAAGTGCTCTAATATTGTCAAATGCTTGACCACGTCTGCAATGTGCCATATTAATTTTCACAGCGTCCTACGAAATGCATGGACGTTCCAGTTAACTTTGCTTCAATGCATAAAACAGCATTTTCCTTTAAAAGTTCACTGGAACGCCCATGCATTTTGTAGGACACTTTGAAAATTAATATTTTGAGACTGTTTCACTCCTGAGAATTCGTTGCAAGTGCATATGCCTTGCGAACTCGGCGGCTGTAAATCGTAGATTGAAAGATGTGCCGTAAAACAATTAAAAGGTTTATTAGGATAATTGTGTTAATTATTCAGTTAGGCACACTGATTTCTTGCAGAAGTAGTGGCCACCTCATCGTGTAGTTTAGATCAAGGATTATAATTGTGCTATGTGCCATAGGCAATTTTTAAAAATTTTGTGCAGCTAAATTGAAACACTCTGTATATGTAAGTACTGACACGATACCACTGACTTGATACCGGATTTTGAAAAAAAAAACTATTCTGGCAAGCCACAGACCACCCTGAATGCACTATACAGGTTTTCTAGAACCAGTTTTGGTTTTTGGGAGGCTGGTTGATACAAAAACTATGCAGTATATTATTTAGGACACTATGATACTTACGAGTTCTTTTAGGGTTATGTCCACAACCGCCATTTAAAGCAGAAAATATAAAGCCAGAAATCTCGTACCTCTAAGTTCACTACTAGACAAATGTTTATCCTAATGATCTTTAGCGTCATTGTTGCTCTAAATGAATCCACACCGTACACCTTGCTAATATTCAAACTTATCACTTCACGTAATCTTCTGCAGTCATCTTGGCAAACTGAAATATAACATACCTTGGCGTATACACTGAAGCGATCTTTCTATGCCATCACACTAAACTCCTCTATTCCACAGCTTACTGCATAATCCTTAGCCCCTTTAAAATTTTTCCCTACGCTTCATGTTTACGTAGAAAGAATATAGAAAATTTATTGAGAGCAAATCTTAGCCTAAAGTATCGTTTTTTTTTAACAAATCCATAATATCTACAAATGGTATATGATTTTTTTTCTCACCAAAGTCTGTGTTAAAATTTATTAGCTCTGGGCATTTTATGTTGAATTCTTTGACCTTGCGTGACCATGTTTTCTGCAGGACTGTGCCACTGAACAGCCCGGATATGTGTGACATGGTTCGCTCGGCCTGTTGCACCTTTACCTATCACCCGCAGCATCTAGCTGCCAGAGTGACCTTGCTTTCTTCAGCGCTGTGCCACTGAACAGCCCGGACATGTGTGACATGGTCTCCTAGGCCTGCGGTACTTTCGCCGATTACCCGTGGCGTCGAGCTCCAGTGTGCCGAGTTGTCCAATACTGCCAAGTGCTTTATGATGCCACCAATGTGCCAAATGCTCTAGTACTGTTATGTGCTTCGCCACTCTGCCTTGCGCTCTCCACATCTCCAGTATATAAAGTGTCCCATCGCGTCTCCATTTGTGAAGTGCATTACCAAGTCACCAAGTGCTCCAGTACTGTGTTATGTGCTCCGCTGCTTTGCCGAGTGCTCTCCGTTTCTACAGTATACCAAGTGCCCCATTGCATCTCCATTTTACCGAGTGCTCCAATATTGTCAAATGCTTGACCAGGTCTGGAATGTGCCATGTGCTCCACTGCTGTGCCAAGTGTATACTTTGTAAATGATATACATGCCTTAAGTTCAACCAATAGCTCTACTGCATAATTTATCCTTACAGTTGGTCTTCAGATAGACTTCTATGTCAGTATGTACACATATTCTAGAGTTGTGTTACTGTTCCTGTAGAGTAGATGTGGGTCAACATGTTTTTTCTTCATAGAAGGCTACAGCGCGGAACCAACAAAGACAAAGAACACAGACACAGTGTTGACTTCAACAAGAATCAGCTTTCTGAAAGTCAGTGCTGTGTCTGTTCTTTGTGTGCCTCTCCTGTCTTCGTCGGTTCCGCGCCATGGCCTTCTACGATGTTCAAGCAGCAAGCCCAACTGGTTACTCTGCTCAGATGTTTTTCTACCATTCTTGGCACCTTTGTGCCGTTTCCTATATCAAGTGCCCAGCTTGCTATGCAACTGCCGAGATTTTTCACGCCAGCGTGCTGCTGCCATTGATGTCATCATTGCTAATACAGCCTTCATAAATAACAACATAAACTTGGACAGCACAATATTATTTTTAAATTTTCATTTCATTCTAATATATAAAGAAGGTTGTACTTATTTGTTTATTTCTACTAACATTCTGCAGATATCACAAGGACCATGCATTGCGTTCAATGTTTTACTCACAAAAGATGTGTGCATCACTCCTGGAAGTTTGTAGTTTGTGTATTTCTAGTCAGGTTTTGTGGATTTTGCTTCGACCAACTTTCTAGTCACATTTCGCAGATTCTACTTGCACATCTATTGATTTTGTTTTACTTGCACGTGAATTGTCTGCATTTTGACAAGGTCACAAATATATCGGAGAAAATATTGAGCTTTATGCTGCCAGATGTAAGAGTTGCGTGTTCAAAAGAACTCTTGTTCAAGTTCATGCTATTCATCGCTTCGACATTTCAGGTCTTGCTGTTCATCTTAGTATTTTTTATGCAATATTGTCTTAGCTGCATTTTATGTATGGTATAACAGGGATTCCTCAGCGAGAGCTTGAGGTATACTTTGCAAGGGCATTATTTAGGAATTTATTTCTCTGGTTTAGCTAGTTCTATATTTCCTAAGCAACGATATCCTAAAATTCTGTATGATATAGGTCTCATTTTTGCTGTTCAACGTAGCTTTCATTTTGTTAAACATATCCTGAATAAAAGCTTGAGATACTCTTTGAGGATGTACGCGTGAGTTTGTTTTAGTTCTATTTTTTCTATGAAAGGTTACTTTATTATGTGTAATGCTTGTTCTAAACTAAAATTTTGCTGTGGAACCAAAGTTTCAAGGCTGGTATCATTTTTCTATCACGTGAAAAAGACACTACACGATTGCCGCACATGCTGGGGAATGTATAAAATTACATCTTGGGAACGTACTTATTACGTATTTCGGCTCAAAACTAATATCCAAACAATGTAACAAATGTCCAGCAATTACATCCATATAACATCTTTTCAACGTAAAGTAGATTTTACGTAAACTAGATCTATTTGAACCTCTAATAGAGGTATTGAATGTCCAACTGAAATATCTAATGGACATCCAGGCAATGTTTATGGTTTATAGGGTTGATGGAGCCGAAATGCACAAACGCCGGTGTGCTTGCGTTGTAGTGCACGTTAAAGAACCCCAGGTGGTCAAAATTAATCCGGAGCCCTCCACAACGGCGTGCCTCATAATCAGAACTGGTTTTGGCACGTAAAAGCCCCGCAAGAAGAAGAAGCTGCGGAACCGATTGTCGCTGCTGCGTCCAGACGTAAAAGATGCAATGAGCGCTAAGACCGCAAAAATAAAAACATCTGCTGAAATGCACAGAGGTCCGCCGCGAGTGTTTGCTGTGGGTTATCGTGTACTGGTGTGTTCTGTGCGTGGAGAACTGGTGGCCTGGAGAAGTGACGCGTGTAAAGACATCTTCCAGATATCTAGTGTACGTACGAAGCACAGTGCGGTTCGTGCCCGCGGACCACCTGCGACCAGCAAACATCGACCCAAAGGTACGACATGAGCCAGTGGCTGAAGTGGAACTGCCACATGCATCTGACGTCACTGATATTACACCGACGACAGACCAAACCCGGAGTCGTTGCCACCAGCAACGACTCGACTGCGTCCAGGCAATCACGAGCATACGTTACCCTTGCGAAGTAGTGCAAGGGAGTGGCACCCACCTGATCGCCGAACTTATGATAGTTTCTAAATTTGTGCGTGAAGGAAGTGTTGTGACGTCATCTGTCATGCGCTAATCCATTGGCGTGTCATAATTGTGGGCTCGCAAACTACTGCTGGCTGCGCATGCGCCGGAAGATAGCCAGTGCTTATATAGGTGCTCGAGTATCGTTGTGTGTTCTCTCCTTGTTGTTGAGTTGAGGCTGCCAGCGTGCGCCTCGATAATAAAGTACGATCTAACCCGGTCTTGGTGTCACGCTACAACAACTTTTAAAGATTATCGTCTCAATTTACGCCGAAATACGGTTCAGGACTCAGCTTACCCTTGCTGTTTGTATTCACCATGAGCTTTGAAGGATAAATTGTTGTTAGAAAAAACGCCATGGTAGTGGTACTATGCAATATTACATAAGCAGGTGCCCTGCATAAAAAAATCCCGAACAAACGATCGATTTTTATTTGATGACATGACTACGCTGCATTTAGGAATATTGAGACTCATGTTCCACCTACCGCACCATGTAATTATAAAGTTGATGTATCCCTGCAGAGTGAGAACCAGTGTCACTAACAACTTCACGATATATGCAGAACTCATTCGCGTATAAACTAACGTAAGTGGAAATACACTTATTGAGATCATAGATATACGTAAAGAAAGGGAGTGGTCCTAAACAGGCTAGACTATGGGTCCTTTTTGTGTCCGCATCTTCAGTGCGCTTCAATCTAATTAATGATCAAAGTCCGGGTTTTTGCACATATCTTTTGTTTTCTGTCTTTGAAACAACTGTTATAATGCACTGTTGTTATAAACGGAGTCTTGCAGGCAGGTCTTTAAGTATGAATATTATTCTGGCGATGTTTTGTTTATTATTATAAAAATCTTTATAACTATGGCTGCTTCTTTGTTACTATTTTGTTAAATGTGCACATTAGTGTTCCTTATGCGGTTTATTAACTGGGGCGGGTTACGGCACTGTTTCAGGCATTAAATTGCCTTTTTGCCAACCCTGCCCACTTACCCTACATGTATGATCAATGTACAGTACACTGTACATTGTAAGTGATTGTAACTAAATAAATATTTCTAAGGATTCCCATTTCTAAATAAGAATAGACTAACTCGCATTTGTTTCTTGAAAAACTGGGCAATCAAGATGCCCTGGTGTTACATTGATTGATAAAAACCAATAAACGCAATCTGGCGACATTTCAGCACAATTAAAGCAACACCAATAAAAGGAATACCACTGTTTAAGTTTTTGATTGTACAAACCCATCGCAGTGGCTGGAGCATCCTGTTCGCGAAAATTGGCAGGTTTCCTAAAGCCGCCGGCATGTTATGCCATTGTGTATGTGCTGGCGATCGACATAACAATTAATTGCCGCTTTATTTAACATGGAAAATTGTTTGAGCTTTGCAGATCCCCATGCTGTGGCTCAAGTTAAAGTGACGCTCAGCCTTTCCGATGTGTTAACAACAGCGGGAGCTCCCATCGATTTGTCTTGCGTATTCCATGGATATCCACTTCCTCGTTACACATAACTGTAATGAAACATTACTTTAAAGCACTTCGAAGTACAAGATTCAGGGTCCTCTAAATTAAACAAACTCTGCTTCATAGCTTCAAATAACTCTGCTCCATCGCGCCTTTCAAATGATTCTTGTTCCTCTTGGGCTATGTGCGTTGATCAAATTTGCTGGAAAATCTGAATTTAGAAAGCATAGAACAGTCTTATGGTAAAGTCGAATGATTCGTAACCTTTAAACTAGGTTTGCAGCGCTGTGGGACCCTATATCGCGACTGGAACCAAAGAAAGTTTGCACCAGGCGGCGGAAGTTCAGCTGCTCCTAGAGCAATGTGACAGGCCACGGGATCGGGCCATTCTGGCGCATCTCTATCATGCCCCCAGGTCCTAGGGGAGAGCACCTCAAGGTGCTCCGAGTGGGAGTGTGGCGCTCTCAATGAGCTAAGAACGATATTGCTAAGAACGATATTTGTTCTTGCTAAGAACATCAAATTTCTTCGGTACCTTGCAACGACTATCTTAAAATAATTAGAGAGGTCATGGATCTACAGCACCGTTGCCTTCTTTTTACGCATGGAAACCATATTGTTGGGATGAGTACTGGCACATACCACTTTCAAATGTTTAACAGCATCTACAAACTTGTACTTTTTAGCCAGCCTGGATATCTGGATTTCTTAGGTTTCGTGATCTGCACCACGGCACTGAATTCCATCAGGTGGACATGAGATCTGGTCAAGGTTGCTACTATTCATGGCTTGGCAATTTCACTTTTCACTAGTTTAGAGCATGCTGAGCAGTACTTCAGGAGTTCCTTCTAGGCATTTCCTCTTCCAAGTCATACAGTTTATCGCTTGTGGTCATAGAGTTCGCGCAAGTCTTCTTATGTACAGGTGAAAGTTTGGAGATGCTGTTAAATTAGAAGTAGAAAATTTGACAGTGTGACATGTGAGACTCACTCCAGCACTATAATACTACACATAAAAGGAAGACAGTGGTACATAATGTTCATGGCTTCTATTTTTTAAGAGTGTCGGCTCGAGCCAAGTCATTTTGATGAATAACTTGGCTCCCACTTTGCAGGTGTTGAGAAGGACATTCAGAGTGGACGTACTTCACAATGACATCGCACAACGAGGATTGCCCCCATGTTTGTTACATGCATATGCTCCGCCATCTATGAGAACCATTTCTCCTGCAGGTATGGTATCTACATTGACAGACTGGGAGGCATTTTAATAAGTGCCTTAGCAAACAACAGTACAATATCAAGGCAGCAAAGTGCTCGTAGTTGGCACACCCCTGCTAGGCCTGTAAATGCCAGCCACGGAAAAGAGGGTGCAAGTACTGTACTAGCATCGTGGCCTCGTGACAGGAGAAATTATGGGAGCATTCCTAATAAAAAAGAATCAAGCTAAAACATACAGCTATACGTTGCGCTAATCGATTTAAGAATGGTGCTGCTGAGATGAAGGCAGCTCTCTGAAGAAGTGGTTTCTTGCTTGTTTGAATGTATTTTTTCACATTATCTGGCAAGTTCCTTCTTTTTTGTTTGACAACAAACGTTCACCATGAAGTAGCATGCCAACTATAAAAGTGGACAGCAACACAAATGAATTCTTGAGTTGATAGTGTGAGTTCCTGTTGTGCCTTTCTCATTCCCCATTTATTGCACTGTTGTTATTTATAAACCAGTACTAACTATCCAAGTTTACTATTCTTCTGAACCTAATTTTCGTATTCTGCTGTCGTCAGTAATATAATTCTTTGGATAGTTGACCCACTCTGCTCTTTATTGTTATACCTTGACCGCACAAATAGCTAAAATTAAATTTACAATATTAGCTTGTGCATGACAAAACCAATACAAAATTGCAAGGAGTACTAGTATTAAAATCTTGCGCATCACATTTCTTGGCTTATTTAGTAGCTTTTCGCCCCTTATTACGGTATGAAAGCTGCACTTCTCAAGAGCAGCCGGCGTAATGAGATCATTTATTATGACCAGTTAAAAGTGCATTATAACTGAAGTGTCGCATGACTTAAGACGTGAAACAAAAATAGAATGCGATGAAATCTTGCATAAAAGGCTAATGAAACATGAACACAGGCAGGGCAGTGCACAAAGACAAATAGGCGAATCGTAAATCGGGAAGGGCACCATCCTGTTTTACAAATCCCTTCGATGCCCACGGTTTTGCATGTGGCTATGCCTATACTTGCGAAATGAACCAACTACCTGAAATCACAGTTTTTTTACCTACTGAAGTGATAAAAGTACACTAAAGCGAAAAAAATTATGGCGACGGAATCTTGTCGCCCCCATAAAAGAGGTGTATTTCTGACTGGGCAGCTTTATACAGTGCCTGAAGCCACATCATAACTGTTGTCAAAAGATGGGTGTGCACTGGCAAATCAGTTCTTAGGTTCTACCTTGTACTATTTATTTTCTTTGACAAGCAAGAAATCTGAACCTCTGCTGACATTTATCACGGAACAGGGAAAGCCTTTCTCACATTCTCCATGTATTGCCTTAAATCCTCAATGCAGTTTGTTTTGGTAGCATGGTCACTTCATCGTTTAAGTGTCACTGCGCTGACCAATTTGCATATTTCTCGTGCATGGTGTTGGTTTATGACAATACTGTTGTTTGAGAATCATGTATGACAATCACAAAAAATTTTGGTAATGCAAATGGCACCATGCATCTCATTCGAAACAATGCTGCCCTCTGTGCAGATATTACCTTATTTTACTTTGTCACACTAGCAAATTTTTGAAATACTCAAATCTGCACTCATTGAACTGAACAGCCGAGCATGTAGTTTTTATGTAACCTACCAAAAACAAACAGTGCAAAGCTGTATGATGAATTAAGATGTTTCACAAACATCGCTTGTAACACATCCTAGGCACGTGCCAACTGTGCCCCCCCCCCCCTCTGGTAATGTCACTACTCAAGCCATAATTTGAGGATCATATTTGGAGTAGGCATGAAAATATGGTCCTCTAGTTCAATGGATATTGCTGGGTGTGATTATAAAGGGCTAGCAAGGCCTCTTAAGGAAAGCTTACCCACATTTCAAGGATAACATGAAGCAGTTCACTGCGGCCTGTATCTGAGCTTTATAAAGGAACGAACGTACTTTCAGTTATGAGGTACGCAGTGGGGTTCATTTTTGACAGACTCGACTCTTGCTGGAATTTGAAATCTAGTATTTTACATTCTTGAAGGCATGTAAAAGCTGCAGTTAGACCAACGTTATTAGTTTATTAGACCAACTCTTAATTCATGTATGACAGACGACATGTAACATGCAAGGCAACATTTTACTTTGATACTTTATTTCTCCACTAAAAATATTAAGGCAGTAAATACATTTCAATCTGCCCTGTAATACAAAATGCACAGTTTACGCTTGGAACCCACATAGGAATGTTGATTTAGCTGTTCATACCACATAATTCTTAAGTGCCAACTTATACTAGCAAATGCACAGGCATATCCAAAACAATAAACGTAGAGACCTAGTCAATAGCAACAATTCAGAACGCCATTGCCACTGTAATGCTACAACAGTAGCCGTTATATTCGATTCCGGTGCATAACTCGCCGCTTGACCAGTCACCGAGTTCATACACAAAAGCGCCTGTTCAAATTCGCACCGTGCTCGAAAGCCGAGGCACAAGAAACAAAATCAGGCATAAATTCACACCAATTTAATACATTCGCAAAAATAGGTCAGTCTTATTCAGCCCAAAATATGAATTCCCAATGCGTATTCAGGCAGTTTAAGATTACGCGCCAAACTGACCTCACGCAGCGTGCAGCTGTATGCCTGCGGGAAGTTTGTAACTGGCAGTAGCGCTGCACGTAGCTTCAATGGCCGCAGCTTACCCATAGGCGAAACACTATCAGGCGCGCACCTTAATATAACGAAAGCATGCCGCCAACAAGTTGATGCCTTTTGTTATGTAGCTCCTTAGTTAAACAGCGCTCCGCACACAGTAGACTGCCAAACTGAATAAATCTAAACACATAAAACACACGCTGAGGACGCTCCGCATAGGCACGGAATCATGGACTGGTGAAGAAACCTTTTTATGCGACGATGCGCCTCACTTTTAACGCGACAGCGTTAAGTGCACTGTGTCGCAGAAAACCCGGCGTCGGCGTTAAGCATCATGCCGAATCCCATCATCCCGAACCACCCCGACCACACAGGCCCTCCACGTGGCGCAAGGCGTTAGTGAACAAAAATTGAATTTCGCAAAGTAAAATCCGTCAGAAAAATCGTAAAGTACTACTTAAGCACAACCTACTGGGGTGATGGCGTCGTATTGTTTTTGATTACACGAGAAGAAAGCATGATAAGCATTTAGGGATCTTTGAATGCTATTGCATTCCACTACTAAAGGCGAAGCTTAAGCTTCCTCCAATTCTGATGGTGTTTCGCTGTACTTTGGTTCTAGGCAACATTTAGGGGAATGTTGAAAACCGAGCCTTTCTGAATCTTGGACACGCGCGCGCCTCGGGGCCACAGCAAACAATTAACTAAATAATAAAAATGTACAGGGCCTTCAGAATTTGATATAATCATCATCATCATCATCAGCCTATTCATGTCCACTGCAGGACGAAGGCCTCTCCCTCCACTTACCCGTCTTGCGCTAGCTGATTCCAACTTGCACCTGCAAATTTCCTAACTTCATCATCCCATCTGGTTTTCTGCCGACTTCGACTGCGCTTTCCTTCTCTTGGTATCCATTCTGTAACCCTAATGGTCCATCGGTTATCCATTCTACGCATTACATGGCCTGCCCAGCTCCATTTCTTCTGCTTACTGTCAAATACAATATCGGTTATCCCCGTTTGTTCTCTGATCCACGCCGCTGTCTTCCTGTCTCTTATCGTTAGTCCTAAGATTTTTCGTTTCATCGCTCTTTGTGCGGTCCTTAACTTGTTCTCGAGCTTCTTTGTACCTCCAAGTTTCTGCCTGATATGTTAGCACCGGTAGAATGCAATGATTGTACAGTTTTCTTTTCAACGACAGTGGTAAGATCCCAGTCAGGATTTGGCAGTGCTTGCCGTATGCACTCCAACCCAATCTTATTCTTGTGTGAATTTCTTTCTCGTGATCAGGGTCCCCTGTGAGCAATTGACCTAGATGAACGTACTACTTTACAGACTCTAGAGGTTGACTGGCGATCCTGAATTCTTGTTCCCTTGCCAGGATATTGAACATTATCTTTGTCTTCTGCATATTCATCTTCAACCCAATTCTTGCACTTTCTTGATTAAGGTCCTCAATCATTTGCTGTAATTCGTCTCCATTGTTGCTGAATAGGACAATGTCATCTGCAAACCGACCATTGCTGAGATATTCGCCGTTGATCCTCACTCCTAAGCCTTCCCAGTCTAACAGCTTGAATACTTCTAAGCATGCAGTGAATAGCATTGGAGAGATTGTGTCTCCTTGCCTGACCCCTTTCTTGATACAGACAGACAGACAAAGAACTTTAATGAAGGTCCTGAGAAGCTCTGTTGCCCCCTCTCAGGAAGGCGACGAAGCCGCGGGCGGCACCCACGTCGGGACGGGGAGACCAAGCTCCAGCGCCGCATCGTGGGCTCTCTGGACAGCCCAAAATTGGCGTGACTGGTCGGAGCTCCGAAGAGCAGAGCTCCACTCCTCTGCAATGCATCGATGCGGGCCCCTCTTTAACGAGGGGCATCCTCAGAGCATCTGTTCCAAAGTACAACATTGTCCGCAGCTAGGGCAGTCTGGACTAAAGCAGTCTGTATTGATGTAGTGAAATAAATTCAGGTTGGGATATGATCCCGTCTGAAGCATGCGTAGTGTGACAGCTTGAGGTCTGGTTAGTGTCCCGTGTGGGGGAGGGTATAGTCGTCTACCAAGGTAGTAGTGTTTGGTAACCTCGTTGAAGGTGGAGATAGTGTCACGGAACTGGACGAGCCTACAATCGACGGAGCTTCGACTTGCAGTGGCGTCAGCGAGGAGGGTTAGTTCGCGCGCTTGGACGTGTGCGATGTCATTGAAGTTGCGGAGGGTGTCGAGTTGGGCTTCGAGATGGGCCGGGAACCACGTGATTGTATGCGGCTGGATGCCTTTGCCTTTGAGAATTCGATGAGCTTCCTCGGCGATGGCACCAGAGGCAAATGCCCGAACCGCCGCCCTCGAGTCAGTAAATATTTCAGCTCTCTCATCGTCGAAAAGCGCAAGAGCGATCGCAGCCTGCTCTGCCCTAGCCGGGGTGCTGTCTCTGATGGAGGCCGCACAAGTGACGTGTCCGTCGTGATTGACTACCGTTGCGACGAAGTCCGATGTGTGCTCGTACTGGGCCGCGTCAACGAAAGTGACCGTGTGAGGCGAGGCTTTTATCCTCCGGAGCAATGCCACAGCCCTAGCTTTGCGCCTGCTCGCATTGTGTTGTGGGTGCACGCTTTTGGTAAAAGGAGCAACCGTAATGTTGTCCCGTAGGTAATCTGACATTTCACATGTGCGCTCCATCGCTACAGTGGAGCCGATTCCTAAGACCGCGAGAATCTCCCTCCCCGCAGGGGGGCTAGAGAGTCGTGATACTTGAGCCGTTTCCTGAGCTTCGATGATTTCATCGAGTGTATTATGTACACCTAGTTAAAGAAGGCGGTCCGAGCTGGCGTTTATTGATACTCCTATCATTTTTTTGATGCTTTTACGAATGAGCGTGTCCAGCTTGTGCCTTTCAGAAGCGTACCACTTGTGCATTGCAGCCACGTAAATTATGTGACTCATTAAGAATGCGTGGAATAGCCGTAGGAGATTGTCCTCCTTTAGACCGCTCCTCTTGTTGGAGATTCTATTGATTAATCCAATCATGCACTCCGTCTTGGTCGTGATTTTTCTGAGCGTCGTGATGTTACCTCCGGTAGACTCGATGAACATTCCCAGCACCTTTAGGGTGTCGACCCTAGGAATGCTCGCCCCGCTTTTGGTGTGTAGTTCTATGTCAACTTCGTCCAGGGGCTTCCAACCCCTGGGTTTAGTACCTTTGCGGACCAGTCTGTAGACGTCGTTGTCGAGCATCGCAGCCCTGTGCCATCGAGGAAGGTTTCAGTACGGTCGACTGCTTCTTGTAGGCTCGATTCCACTTGCCCTTCGCTGCCGCCGGTGCACCAGATAGTGATGTCATCAGCGTATATCGTGTGGTGAACTCTTTCGATTCCCGGCAGGGATACCGACAGTTGCCTGAGGGCTAGGTTGAACAACAAGGGCGATAGCACTGCTCCCTGAGGCGTGCCTTTGGGTCTGAGTGAATACCCTTCTAATTTGTGGTCTTTCTTGATAGGTAACTTTCTACTAGGTAACTTTCTACTTTTCTTGTGGAGAACCACGGTAGCTGTGGAATCCTTGTATATGTTGGCTAAGATATTCACGTATGCCTCCTGTACTCCTTGATTACGCAATGTCCTCGATGACTGCTATTATCTTTACTGAATCAAATGCCTTTTCATAATCTATGAAAGCCATATAGAGAGGTTGATTGTATTCCGCAGATTTCTCGATTACCTGATTGATGACATGGATATGATCCATCGTAGAATATCCCTTCCTGAAGCTATTTTGATAAAAGACGGCTTAAATTGCTCCTGTAAAAATGTCTTCCCTGTAATGCATTTGTGTTTAAAAGTGAAGCCGACTTTGAGGGGATCAGTGTAAGCTTGGTCTTGTAAGCTGGCTTTTCCAGGTTGTGTGTTGCAGTGAAGCCTAGTCATCAAGAAAAAAATATGCGAACGGAGCCCGATAGCGCGATCGCGTTCCATTCTTAAAGGCGAAGCTTAAGCGTCCTCCAATTTTTTATTGAACACACCGTGATTTACTCAGAGTTTGCGAATTTCAAAGCTCTTACGGAAGGCGTGAAGTGATAAAATCACATGCAGTCATCGCGACGACTGGCTTTTTCGATTGACATCGAATGACGCAGTACGCACACCTAGTCCGTTGACAATCGCGGCGGCTACACTTAACGATCACTGCCTGGCGATAGCATGTCATATACGCAGAACATGCCACGCTAGTTGGAAACCACTTACCGTGGGGGATTTGTTCAATCCAACGAACGATGAACGACAGCGAAACGTGGCTGACACAAGATTTTTCGTGGATGACCTTGGCGCCTGCCGCTGTCCGCTGAAAGGGTTGTCTTTCTCTTGTGCTGTGCTGTTCGGCGATGTCGCGCGCGCGCGCGGTGGGGCAACTCCGAAACAAAAAGTATTGCGCTGATCTCCGCACCAGTCAGCGCTCTGGATGCCTTTTCTCGATGCACTCTTTGTTCTGCGTCCGTGAGCGACACATCGCCATGCTCTGGACCATCCTTATGCAGTTTAAGGAGCAGTATATGCTACGTTTTGCTCCCTGTTGCCGCACGAGTGGAACGGGCATTCTATAGACTCTCACTCAGAAGGGCAGAGTAGAAGTAACATTTCACTCTCTCGCTGCGGATAGCGTGAACAATGCAATTCACTCCACCCAACATTTTGCGAGAGTAAAACAATGCCTTAAAGATTAAATCGACCCTGTTATTCCTGCGATACTGTCCCTAGTTTTTAGAGTGTAATATTCTCCCACTTCTTTAATAATGCTAGAAATATTACGCGACATGTTAAAATCTGCCATAAATATGGTATTATTGGCATTGTTAGCGATCGTCCATCATCCACCGAGTTATCACACCCTGCATTCTAGCCAAGCTGTTGCACGCTCTGAATTTTTTATACTGTAGCCCGCGCGTATAATACGCAGAGGCACGGCGCAGTCGCCAAATTTTCTGAGAAAGCTTGTTCTATGTTTGATGCTTAAAATATGGCTCAGAATAAGCCAACATAGCCCTCAATAGCGTGACGCACGTGGCGTACACTGTCGTTGTGCGCGCGTGCTGCCCGAAACCCCTGCACCTATGGTAAGCTAAATTAAAACTTTAGATGTTCCCGAAGGCAGCTGTTTCTCAAGTGCCTACTCATCGAATATGCTTTTCGACAAATTTCGGTCGTGCAACTTGCAAGGCTTCTGCGGGGTAGGATCGGCTGGTGATTGTCCTGTTGCAGAAACAGCGCGAAATGGCACCTACACGCTGAAACAGGAAGCAAAGCGCATTTACCAGTGACTCGACATTAATTTTATTGAAGGAAGACAACTATAGAAACTGTCCACAACTCTAAAATGACACTAACCTGATAAATATCCTCCTTAGACTGACTTGCTCACACAAACACAAATAACAAAACGATGACTAAATACGAAAAATTTAGAGTAAGCGTTTCATGAGATATTAAAAGCGCCATCTATTGCTCCTGTTTCCGAATTCGTGTCGTCGTCTATTGGCAGTTTCTTGCTCAAGTGATCAAGTCGCACCAGCGTCAACCGAATTTAACGCTGCGATATCTGCCGGGATCAGCCGCGCTATCGTCTGTGTCAGCCACGCTACCCACGATTACCGGTGACCTTTAACAGAGATGATAGCGCGGCTGATCCCAGCAGATAGCGCAGCAATGCAATTCGGTCAACGCTCGCACGTCCTGAGAACTTTTGTCTTCCATAGTACGTACCTTTATTGCATATGTCATGAAGGAATCTCATAGCAGCAGCAGCAGCAGGTCGCTATTTGGAAAATCGTTTGGCAAGCACATTGGAATAGCTGAAAAGGTAAAACACTTTTTCACTTTTTGAAATGGTGGAATTGCCTATCATGTATACAAATAGGTGCAAAGCTTCAATCGTGAAGTTACTTAGTACACAGAAAGCTCCGGAGTTCGACCCTTAGCTGCGGTCGTAGAATTGCGAGTGGTAAGGAACGCTAGACTGCCCATGGACCGTGTTCGGAGTGCACGTTAAAGAACCAGACTACGTGTCCTCGACTTTGTCTAATGACCACAACATGTGGCTTTGACTTAGTGAACAAATAAAATTTTCGGCAGTTGGGGGATACTTCAACCCTCTTAAAGTGGAATGGCAACGATGGTCACCAACAGGTGCAATAATCGAAACATAATAAAGCACAACAAATGCCTAACTAGCGCACATAAAAGTCAGTCGATGGCTTACACTGTTGCCATCGCTAATGTGTTCTATCAGGAAGGCCTCCTTCTCGGGTACCATGTGCGAGACTCTACGTTAAAAAATATTTGAACGAGCAAAAAATGTGCGGAGGCGATATGACTGTCCATTCTTAGATTTAAATTATTCGCGGTTCACTTCCTGCGCAGTTGGTTTATGGAGGTCGCTGTGGACGCCCGACTTTCCCCTGCGAGTGATTCGGAAAACGTAAACACACAATTTTTGCGAGCAATGACGATAATTCACGTCTTCCACGTGCTTTATTATTTACAAAATAAAGATACCGGCGTACTCTTTGCCACCAGAATGTTTGCAGTGCACTACTTAGCACCGCACTAGTTGGACAATGCGCATTTAACTTCTTACAGCAGACACCAATACTGCTTTAAAGCGAGTGGGAAAACGCGCTCTCGCAAGCTCACCAAGTCCAGCGCCAATTTCTATCTGCACTAGAACATGACGCCGAAGGGCAATTTGCGGAGCACATGGAGTCATGCCGATATCTAAATTCGAATGCGCGATAAGGTGCTGAATTCTCTAATCTCTCAATAAGCTTTTCCGTGCTTCTCCTCATACGGATGATGGCGTGAGCATGGTATACTTTTTAATAAAACATTGTCAGCGTGCAGATAAATCGACGCATTTTTTTCAACATTGTGCTTACGCATTGAACCGTTGGAGCAGAGAGAGTAAGCGCCCTGTATTATCTGCCATACGCTGTTGGCGCTGAGCCGTGCTCCCTCAAGGGCTGCAGAAGATAGCGCCAACCTTTCCCTTTCCCTCAAGAACCACTTATCATCATACGCTGTGGCACGCGACTTGTGAAGTCCCTGGCAAAATAAATGATGGGATGTAAGGTCCAAAATTAGCACACCTGTTAACAGAGGCGCAGTACTGCGGGACTCCGGAATACTTTCGACCACTTGAAGTTCTTCACAATGCTCCCAAAGCACGGTACCTGAGCGGTTTTGCTGATGTAACCCGTGGGAATGATACTGCTGTCGCCAGGAATTGGCCCCTCGACTTACTGCTAACTGCTACTTACTGGTCACAGCAGAACGCTGTGATCACTTAGCCGCGCACTCCAGTGCGCAATCACACTAAGTAAGCCTTGCACGATTCTGTGAGATGTCGCAAGAAAGCGCCAGTTTTTGTCGGCGAGACACGTATCACTATGCCTTGGTTCACGGAACCATAAATTTCTTTGTATCCGCCTTCCACTGCCCCACTGTCCGTATCGTTCCACTTCCACCGGTCAAGAATAACGTTGACACCGTCCGATCTAACTTTACCAGCTCCAGGCTGCGCCAACTATGTCCCTTGTTGGAATCGCACATGATGACCTTCACTGAATTGCATCGTGCATACAGCAGATCTAGCACAAATGGTCCAGCGTGCAGTTTCACAATCACATTTGTTTCAAGTAAATTTGATGTAGCTGCTTTTCTTCTTTCTTTCGTAATGATATTCTCTCTGTGTCTCTGTGCCGGGTGGGCGTGCCTATTTTTACATTTCTTGTTGTGAAAAGAATCTCGCACCATATTGATAGCTCTATTTCTGTAAGAAAAAAGTGCGCACAAGAGCTCCGAGGTGCGCACGTCCTGATCCCAGCGGCACCTCTACGCCGGTGCCTGGTTTTGACACCCAGGCGCTCCGTTGGCCATTCATTTTACCTCGCCGCCTGCTGAATATATGCATTGCTGCGAATTTTGTTGAATATATTCTGCATTCTCTCTCCGCTCACAATGACATGGCTTGGGTGGCTTTTCACCTCAACACCCGCGCAAAATGGGGCTAAGAAGCATTGTACGCTAAATTTGAACGTAAAATGCGGTATTGAACGTCTCCGAAGCCGCGCACAATGCGTACGAAAAGCATTTACCCCATTCATTAAACAAATATGAGAAATTGAAAGCCCACAGCCGTGAACAATTGGAAGACCGCATGTTTGTTGTAGGCCTTCGGCGTGATGTCATCTAGCGAGCGCAGATAATGTGCTTTCAGCATACACAAAGCGGGTGTATGTGTGGTAACAAAAAAACTTGTACAGTCATCTTTCATGAACAAGGCAGGGGATGCTGCAACTGTTTCATTAATCAGCACTGCGTTGCGGAAACCAGTCGTTTCTTCTGGGAGGTAAACAAGAAGCTTCTTCGTTTTTTGTTCGTTTTTTTTTTGCGGGGGAGAACGGAGAAAGACAGTTTGTTGTTTTGTTACACGTCTGAGCTGATGCTCCAAAATAACCCAAACCCCAGTGCTTGCGCAACTGCGCAAAAAAGCGGCTGTGCCTAGTCACACAGGCAATCCTCGTCGCAGCATTCGGATCTGGCAATAATAAATGCTAGGTTTACCTAGGTCAGTTACTCACAGGGGACCCTGATTATGAGAGGGAACTTTACAGGAGAATAAAATTTGGTTGGAGTATATGCGACAGGCATTGCGAAATCCTGACTGGGAGCTTACCACTATCGTTGAAAAGAAAAGTGTACAATCATTGCATTCTACCGGTGTTGACATATTGTGACGGAAGCGAGATGGAGGCGAAGGATACATTCACAGAATATATGCAAAGAAGGCTAGGGCAAGAGATGTCTGATCGGGCACACGTGAAAGCGTCATCATCGTCTTCGTCGCTCTGCCAAACATCGCGTTTACCCATGTATGTGTCGCTACGTAACATCACTCTCCGGTGGAAGAATCAGTGTCCAGATGCTTGCTATGAAGGCTAGGAGCAAGAAGAGCAGAATGGCTACAGCCGAGAAGCATGCACAACATCAGTTGGTAGCGAGGAGGTCGAACAAGCAGTATCCAGGAGTACAATCTCATAATTCACGTCACCGAGTTGACGAATGACCTTGGCGGCCCCGGTGTAATGTGAGAGGAGCTACTCTGATAGCCCAATGCTGCACCTTGGCTACCAAAGGAGGACCAGCGAGCCAGGCATTAAGTGCACGTTTCTGTGTCGGCTGTCTTAACGGGACTTTGGGCTTAGCATAAGTCGGTCGTGGACAAGTTGACGAGATGCACGGGCTGGAGCTGCGACGTCACTGGCGTATTCAGTAGGCGAGTGAAGAGCCGAAGGAAGGAGAGTCTCGAAGGGCAATGCAGGATGTAGGACAAACAGCAGATAAAACGCTGAATATCCGGCGGTGTCATGCCGTGACGAATTGTACGCAAAGGTAACAAATGGTAACGTGCAGTCCCAGACACGGTGATCTGGTGAAACATACATGGCCAGCATGTCAGTTAGCATTCGGTTCAGACGCTCGGTCAATCCATTCGTCCGGGGATGATAAGCGGTGGTGAGCTTATGTTCAGTGAAGCAGGCACGAAGGATGTCATCTACCACTCTTGAGAGGAAGTACTTCCCGCGATCGGTGAGTAGCTGCCGAGGGGCGCCATGATGTAGAATTACGTCGTGTAGGAGAAAGTCAGCGACGTCTGTAGAACACCTTGTCGGCAATACCCTGGTGATTGCGAAGCGCGTGGCGTAGTCTGTCGCGACCGCAAGCCATTTGTTTTCCCGAGATGGACGTAGGGAAAGTGCCTAGAAGGTCAAGGCCGGCGTGGAAGAATGACTTGAAAGACACGTTGGAGCGATTATCGTCTGCGCCTAATATGCCTTAAGGATAAAGCACCTATTAGTTTGCGCAACGTTGGGAACTCCAGTCCTGATGTCAGTATTAAAGCACTTAGTATGTATCTGATTGCGAAGCAAACACCTTCAAACCTTGAGCAGTATAAGATATTCGCTCCAGTCATTACAACTACTCCGTGGCTAGATAACAGGCCTGCGGATAACGTTTGTGCTTAACTGACCATAACCAACGTCAATGTTGTTGCGCGCCCCGGTAAATGGCTCTGCAAGGTTATCAATAGGTTCTAACTGGCCCGTAGGAAGCGCCGCAGGTCGCTTGCGGCGTTGGCAGCGTTCGCAAGCAGCGACGTAGCGGAGCACAGAATGGTACATGCCAAGCCAGAAAAACCAAGGTCGGATGTGGGCGTAAGTACTCGAGACGCCTAGGTGACCGGCAGTTGGTACGTCGCGAAGGTGGTGAAGAACACTGGAGCGTAGATGGCAAGGTAGGACAAGCAGAGGCTCTGGGCCATCTGAGCTGAGATTACGACGATACAGAACATTGTCGTCTACCTCAAACAGGCGAACAGAATGGTCTGGTGATGGAGAGGTTACACGGTCGATGATGAGCCTAAGGACGCGTCTCGTCGCTGTTCAGTGGGGATATCATCCAAAGCAAGGATGTACAGTACGCAGGCATCTGAGTCAGGGTCAATGAGGTCGGGAGCATCAACAGGGTGACGTGACAAGCTATATGCGTCTTGGTGGAATCGTCCAAACTTGTAGTGCACAACAAACGAGTATACTTGAAGCCGTAATACCCAGCGGCCAAGACGTCCAGACGGATCCTTCTGCGACGAGAGCCAGCAGAGGGCATGATTGTCTGTAATCACATAAATTTGCTGACAGCCCACACTAAATCCAGGCACTCACGTTCAGTGATTGAAAAGTTTCGTTGGGACGAGGAAAGAAAGCGACTGGCGTAGGCGTTGACACGTTCCTTGCTGTGCTGTTTTTGGCCAAGGACAGCCCTAATTCCATGACCACTGCAATCAATGCGAAGTTCTGTAGGCGATGAGGGGTCGAAATGGGCCAGTATTGGTCGTGTAGTGATTAGGCGGATGAGGGCAGAAAACGAAGCTGCTTGTTCGGGTCCGCACACGAAAGGAACATCCTTCTTCAAGAGTTCAGTAAGAGCGCGGTCGATGTCCGCAAAGTTCAGGAGAAAGCGACGAAAGTAGGAACCTAATTCTACGAAACTGTGGACGTCTTTGGCTGAGCGCGTCACAGGAAATTGTTGCACTCCTCGTACCTTGTCGGGCTCTGGTTGAACACCGGCAGCACTTACAAGGTGACCGAGCATAGTTATCTGGCGTCGCCCGAAACGGCACTTGGCGTAGTTCAGCTGAAGAGTGGCTCTACGGAAAACGTAAAGAACGGCCGATAAACGGGTTAGGTGACTCTCAACGTGGGCGAGTAGACAATCACGTCTTCTAATAGCACAGACAGCTGGACCACTTATATTTCTGCAGCAGAGAGTCCATCATACGTTAGAAAGTTGCTGAGGCATTACACAGTCCGAACGGCATGACCTTGAATTGGTATAGGCCATCGAGCGTAATAAAGGCAGTTTTTTCGCGGTCCATAGGGTCGACTGAAATCTGCCACTAGCTGGACTGAAGGTCGATGAAAGAAAAATATTGGGCTTCATGAAGGCAGTCGTGGGCGTCATCGATGCGAGGCAAATGGTGGACGTCTTTATATAACACTGCCTTTGACTCGGTTCAAATTCCGATAATAAACGCCAAAACGCCACCTGCCGTCCTTCTTTTTCACGAGAATGACAGGGGAGCTAGGCCCACGGACTATACGAAGGTTCTATGATGTCTTTGCACTCATTTTGTAGACCTCTTTCTGGAGGACTTCACGTTCGTGATGGGATACGCGATGTGGATGTCGGCGTATAGGAGTGGCGTCAACAGTGTTGATTCGATGAGCCACGACCGTTGATTGTGACAGCGTGGCTGTCAAAATCAAAGATGTCACAATAGGACGCCAGGACCCGTTAGAGATCTCGAGCTTGCACCTGGGTCAGATCGGGAGAAATCATCTTGTTAATGTCGTCGAGAGACGAAGGCGTGAAGTTTGCGGAGCAAGAAGGCGGCGAAACATCTGCAAGCAAAGCAGCAATCTTGCAGGGGTCAAGTGCGGAAATGGTGGCCAGCGACATGCCTTGCGGGATAACCTTAGTGATCAGGCTGCCGTTGACAAGGGGAACGACCACCGTATTGTCAGCAAGGGAAACAATGGTGTGAGCCAGGGCGACATCTCGGGCTAACTGGACGTCGATAATCGGAGACAAGACGTAGTCGCGATCGGGAATGTCGCGTGAAGACGTCAAAGTAACGTATGTGTAACGTATGTATGTATTTCTAAGGTACACAAAATGAGACAGCAGACAGATATTACAGCGAAAGCTGTATATGGCTAGGCGAAACGAAAAACCGTTCGTCCCATGTTTCGATAAATGTCTCCATTGGCTGCGCCGTCAGTTACGTCGTTGTCTACATCACACCCAAGTGCGCGCGCCATTGGCAGCGCCTTTACTGACGTCGTTAGCGAACGCGTTCCCGCCATTGCCACGTTGACGCTGCTCTGCCCGCAACGCCATCTCCTCGGCTCGCCGTTGTCGCATGCGTTCGATATCTCGAGTTAGATCGGCGTCGTGGTTAGCATCATCCGCCCGCCATCGGCGCTTGCGTTCCACTAGAAACACAAATTTGTAACCGAGAACTGAGAAACGCTGCAATACAGCGTGAGGATCAAGCCACTGCCAAACACCGGGGCCGCACGTTTCAGCTTTGCTGGTTAACCATCTGTACGGAGTGCTTGGGCGGTGTTTTTTTTCTTCTTGATTTGGCACAAATAACTTGAAAATATTGCATCAAAGGATGAGCACTTTCAAATAAGAAATACCTACATAGTGCATTAAGCACGGGAAGACAAACAAAAATTTTATTTGAAAAAAAAGCGGTTATCATGCGAACCCTTTATTTCTTCACATTGAAAGCTTCACAATGGTCACTCAAGCTCACATCGACTGGCGAAGCATGGCACAATAAACAGGGGACGTAAAAGAAACGTGACACGAGCGCAGTGCCTTCAGTATCAGATACCAACTCGTCCAGCATTGGGTACTTCTAATTTACATTTATGACCTGCAAGCTCGCATTGCACGAAGAAGCTTGTATTACGTGAGATTTATTTTTTTGTTAGAGTAAACAACGAAGTAGTGGGACCATAGAACTTGCCTTTGAAAGTCTTGTTACGTGCAGTTCCATGCTGCCGTCACCAACTATCAAGTACCCTTAGAATACGGCAATGCCAACGCTTTTCCAGAAGGGAATAAGAGGCCACAACAAGCGCAAGAAAATATAAAATAGCGAATAGAATCGATCATGTAGAGCACCATCATAAATTTTCCCCTTCTATGTTCTATTTTTTTTTACATCTTTGCCAATTTCCGAAATGCTGCAACAAAATTTTGGGCTGAATAAAAAGACTGCGTAGCTTCAGATTTTGTACATACAAGCGGCCTCCTCGCAAAACGTTACATTTGAAACACGAGTGGATACGTCGCGAAGGGCTCGCAAAGTGTATATTTTGTAAACCACAAGTGAGAAAAAAAGACCGCCGTGAACGCTCACCGAATGTGGCGCAGGATTTAAAATGCGCAGCTCCTCACGATGACCTTCTAAAATATGAACTTCTAAAATAGCCGTGTCGCGCAATGGCTCACGACGCGTTGGCCACGTGCTAGGACCTACGTCACAGCCGCCAACCACGAGGTGCAAACATCACCTGCTCAGGTGCTACCTAAATGCTGATCATGAGAAAATCAGGCCATTATGAGCCCTGCAGCTTGGCCAAGATTGTTTCACTAGAATACGGGGGTGGTCATTCCTAAGCTTCAAGCAATTTTTGAAAAATCGCCCGTTCAAGATACCACAATTCCAGTCCTTGACCTCGATTGTTCTTAGAGGCGAACATTACTTGCACGGAAAATCAAAACACATAATCAACTAATTACCAAAAATTCTATAATTAGCTTCCTAAATAATTACATAACGACACATTTTATTGTACAAGTCGCCGCGATGGCTTAGGCGGTATGATGCCATGCTGCTAAGCACGAGGTCAGGGGATCAAATCCCGGCCGCGGCGGCCGCATTTCGATGGGGGCGAAATGCAAAAACGCGGCGGCCGGGTGGCCAAAGATCACCTGGTGGTCAAAATTCATGCGGAGTTCACAACTACGGCGTGCCTGATAATCAAATCATTGGTTTGGCACGTAAAATCCCGGAATGTTGAATTCAATTTATTATCGCAATGTACGAATTGTAGCTGGTGAGATTGTGAGGCATATCCACTTTGAATGAATTTCCAGAATGACACCAGTGTCGAGATATGCGCCATCAAACTCGCCGTAAAAATGCACTGTTCGCCAAGTTACTTCCTTAACGAAACACTCATATATGCATTGAAGCACAAAAGTAATTGGAACGCCCATGTATTTCGTCTTACACTTTGGAAAATAGTATCTCGAAACTGGTGTAATCCTGAAAATTAATGTCTAGTGGATGCCTCTTGCAAACTCACAGGCTACAATTCGTTAATTGCAATATGTCTCGTACAGTAATTATTAGGGTGTTAATTAGTCAATTTTTACTAATTGGTGTATTATGTGTTTCCATTTCGTGTGTTAGTAATGTCCGCCTCTTCGAATAATGTAGCTCAGCGAGAAGAATTATGCTATCTGCCACAGGTGAGTTATAAAAATTTCGTAAAGCTTAATAATGGTCACCCTGTATATGCTACTCAATTAAAGCTATTTAGTCAAGCTCAAACTTTATTGCAAGAAGCCTTTAAGAAAGAAGTTGATACAGCTCCAAAGAACGTTTTCAATGCCTTCTAGTTCGTGGTATTGTAGCCGCCAAATTTGCGTAGTACGCTGCCTTATTGCGCAAATAAGTGAAACAGGTCAAGCACCGGAAAGAGCGTCAAAGCAAAGGACTTTCCTTTGCGCCTGAGCTTCATAAAAATACAACTTGATATTTCTAAACTAGAGCCTAATCTTTCCTGGGCGTCACATCTGCTTCTGCTGCAAAACTCGGCGCACACTAAATGAGGCTCCTTCCTGTCCTTCTATTGCGATATCAATTATATAGAAACACAAAGCGGTTTTCTGCCGTCGGCGTTGTCGTCGCCGTCGCCGTGAGATTCCGTATAGAGTCCAACGGCGACGAAATCGTCGCCGCGCGCCGTATGGTGTATGTGCGTCTGAACGCGCGCGAGGGACGCGCGCTTTCACGGGCAGCGAACGCACGGCGGAGAGCAACGCGACTTCCTCCGGCGCGCGAAAGGCCATGTGAGGACGGGAGGGAGGGAAGAGGGGGGTAGGCGACGTTTAGCTGCGGCACCAAATGCGTATTTATATAAAAACGTTGCGAAACGAGAATGTGGTAAAGACTTCGGACGCTGCTCGACGAGTGTCGCATTCTGATCTCGTCGAAAACCTCCGAGCCTCCCCCAGAGGCAGGCATATGGAAAGAACGCGGGTGGCGCTCGAAGACAGCGGACGCGCTCCGCATCGGCTCCGTCAATAATCTGCGATTATTGCGGTGCTTCACGCCATTGTCCCAAAATTCTGGACTCATCGTCACCGCCAAGTTCTCTGCTCCACCCGGATACCACCCGCGCCCAGGTGGGCCCATTTTTCGGCAACTTCTGCGTGTTTGATCTCCACGACGGCTCCCCGCCGGGCTTGACGTTCCGTTAGGCCTAGCTCCGCATCGCCCGGGTTTTCCCGGCGTGATGGCGGACGCCACCACGGTTACGGGCTATGACCCGACCTCACTTCGGGTCGTGACGATGGAGACCACCTCCTCGGACCAAGCCATGCCCTCGGAGCACGAGTATTTAGCCGACATGGTGAAACTCTGGCAACGGAAGCAATCCCAGGCCGCGGCACCGCCCAAGGGCCAAGGGTCGCGCGCCGCCACCCTGCCACAGGTGGCTGCCTCCGGCTCGTCCACGCGCCGCTCTCCAGACGGAACGCGCACCGCACCACCTTCCCCGCCGAGGCGTCAACCCAAGTGGCGACCCCGCCATACTCCTCGTCTCTCCCGTGACGACTACATCGTCGTGCTGAAGTCTCGCGCTCCTTTTGAGCTCAAGTCGGTCCTCCCGTCCGATCGTGCCGGCGACGCGATTCGTGCATACCTGGGAGAACACTCGTCCACCTCTTTCCACGTGTGGCCAGTGTGGGACCAAAACGTTCTAGTGTGCAGTGTCACCTCGTTACCTATGGCGCTGCGCCTACTTGGGGACATCCAGTTGCCGGTGGGAGACCAGCAGCTCCCTTTTCGGGGCCATGCCGAGGCGTCCGGGGAAATCTGCCGGGGTGTCATCACCATCAACCTGGTTGAAACCCCACAGCGCATCAAATCAGAACTAGAATGGTCGCAAGGCGCTATCCTTGCGGTCCGCAAACTCGGTGACTCTACTGCAGCGGTGGTGACCTTCGAGGGCACGAAGCTCCCCCGCTTCATCTTCTACCACAGTGTCATGGCGTACGTGCGCCCGTACAAGAAGACAATCCCGGCCTGTTCCCTCTGCGGCACCATTGGGCATCGACCCTCGGCCTGCCCGCGACCGACTCCCGGTCGCTGTACCCGCTGTCGCACTCAAGTCCAAGTGACTTCGGAAGGCCTAGCTGAACACGAATGTAACCCGACATGCCTTCTCTGCTCCGGCCCGCATGAAACCGGCGCTCGGGGATGTCCAGGGAAATATCGGAAACCTACACCACGATCGACCTCGAAGCCACCTGCACCCCCGTCACCGGAACGCGAGCGGCTTCCCAACCCAAGCCTGGATCGCGTCTCCAGACCCTGGCGAACCCACCGCCGACCACCTCAGTGCACTACCCGCCGCTTGTCGTGGCGCCACCTCAGGTGAGCAGCTGGGCAGGGATTACTGCTCCTCAGGCTCTCCCTCCCTCCCCCCCTCCTTCTCCAGAGCTCTCCGCTCTACGAAAACAGAACGCTCTTCTTCAGCGGCAAATCGCAGCTCTCACTAAGCAGGTGGCAACTTTCCAACTGCAACAACAGAAACCGGCAGGACCCCCCACTGCCGCTCCAGTTAAACCCGTCGACCATCAGCCTAGCCCTCGCGCTACGCCCACTCCGCGTACTCCCCCCGCTCCCCCGGCTTCGTCCACGGCGCCGGCTGCTCAATCAGTTACGGGGGCACCTCAGAGCCCTCTTTCTATAGACCACACCCTGCCGCTCGAGGACCGTATTACTCGTCTAGAAAATGTAGTCCTCTACCAAATTTCCACCATTAATGTACAATACATTGTAGCTGAGGTGGTTCAGGCGGTTCAGGCCTGGGCTCTCACCCAGTTCCGCACCAGATCATCTCGCTCGCGCTCGGCCTCCACGAGCAGCAGCTCTGCCCCGCGGCGACGCAATGTTGCCGGTTCCTCTTCCCCGGCCCTCAACCCGGCTTCCATCCCCCTTCCTGCTCCGCAAGGCCAGGGGCAGGGCATGGAGGATGACCCATAAAATTTTGGATTTTCATCATGGCGACTCCTTCATCTACACATTCGCCATCATCCCAATTCGAAATCATCCAGTGGAACTCCAGGGGATTCGGGAACAGGCGAAAGCGCTCGCATCTTCTCCTCTTCCTTCAATCTCGGGGCTCTCTCCCTTCCGTTCTTGCCCTCCAAGAAGCCCGTCCAAACCCTACCCTTTCAGGCTACTGCTCCTATATAGGCGGCACCACCACCAGTCTCCTCGTTCACAAATCATATACGGCTGTTCAGGTCGATCTAGACCTTGACCTTCCCTATGATTACTGCATGATCTCCGTTCTTCCCCAGAAACGCGGGGCCCAGTTAATCCATATTCTCAACGTGTACTGTCCCCCGCACCTTCAACGGGTCACTTTCGCGGAACTCTTCTATCGGGCTCTCCAAGCGGCGGCTCGGCAACCCCTTGTGGTGGTTGGAGACTTCAATGCTCCTAGCCCATACTGGGGGTACCACTATGAAAAGGCTCGGGGCTGCAAGCTTAAGGAGCTTATCTCTACTCTCGGGTTCACGCTGCTCACCAACCCAGCGCATCCCACACGCCTGGGAAATTCAGTGACACGCGATACCTGCCCGGACCTCTCGCTCACACGAAACATTAAACATGTTACGTGGGAGAACCTCGAGGACACTCTTGACAGTGATCATTTCCTGCTTCGGATTGCCTTCCCGACGCAGAAAATGCGCCAAATCCGGGGCGCAGCCCGCATCACGGACTGGTCAGCTTTTCGCACCACGCCTCTCCCCCTGCTCCCATCCCCGCAGGACTACCAGGCATGGGCATCATACGCCCTCCACACCCATCAATCATACACCCGATGCATTTGTACCTCCACCTCAGCCCCCGCAGTAGATCCCCACCTCCTCCACCTTTGGGAGGCACGCCACAGCCTTACCCGCCGATGGCGACGATACAAGCTAAATCGTAAGCTTCGCTCCCGCATACAGGCGCTTACCGCGGAAGCAGCTGACTACTCTGCGTAGCTTGCGGACACAAATTGGGTCGATACATGCATGAAGGCAGCAGGTCAGATGAGCTCCAAGAGTACGTAGCGACTCTTTAGGAGCCTTCTGGATCCTTCCACTACCCGCGGGGAAACACAACGCCAACTTCGTCGCGCCTACTATGCCTATCAGGGCCCAACGAGCCAACTCGCGAACGACCTCTGCGACCGCTGTCTGTGTCGTACCGTCGACCCCAAGGGCCCAGAGTACGTCTACTCCGGGCTCCCCAACCCCGAACTCGACGCCCCCTTCACGCTTCCCGATCTTCGGGCGGCGCTGGCCAAAATGAAGCGAGGTACTGCCCCAGGCCGGGATGGTATTACGGTCACTCTCCTGGCCAACCTTCCCGACTCAGCATACCTCTCGCTCTTACATTTAATCAACACAGTATGGGAGGGAGAACCCCTCCCCGCGGAATGGACCACTTCGGTGGTCACATTCATTCCCAAACACGGTAAGCCCGTCAGCATTGAGGCATTGCGCCCCATCTCGCTCACCTCCTGTGCTGGCAAACTCATGGAGACCATGGTCCGCGACCGTCTCTCCACATATCTGGAAAGGAAAGGCGTCTTTGCTGACTCGATGTTTGGGTTTCGCTCACATCTGTCGGCACAGGACGTCCTTCTCCAACTCCAGCACGACATCATTGTACCTAATACTATGCGCCACAATGACAAAGCCGTTCTGGCCCTCGATCTCCGAGGCGCCTTCGACAATGTCAGACACAGTAGTATCCTTACCAACCTTAGCACCACGAATTGCGGATCTAGAGCTTTCAGGTACATCTGTGCATTCCTCTCACATCGCACCGCCTTCATCCGCATCGACTCTGCAGAACACGGTCCGTACCCACTAGGCACCCGGGGTACACCACAGGGAGCGGTCCTCTCACCGCTCCTCTTCAATCTAGCCATGCTCCAACTTCCTTCGCTCCTCGCCCAGGTAGAGGACACACACCACGCTCTATACGCAGATGACATTACCATCTGGACCAACTCGGGCTCCCCCGCACAAATTGAAGACCGCATGCAGCGCGCGGCACTTATTGTGGACACCTATGCCTCATCATGTGGCCTGGAATGTTCCCCTACCAAATCATCTCTTCTCTCAATCTCACCTCTACCGCCACCTCAGATATATCTCCCGTTTGGCCCGATACAGGTCGTCTCAGAAATTCGCATATTAGGCCTCCACATCTCCTCTACTCTCAACCCTGGTTCTACCATTGCCCGTCTTCGACGCACTAGCGAGCAGGTTAGCCGTATGGTTCGGCGGGTCTCCACCAAACGTGGCGGCCTCCGCGGCTGGCACTCCCTCCGCTTGGCTCAAGCGTTATGGACCAGCAGAGTCCTTTACGCCACTCCCTACCTTCGCTTGCGTCGCCACCACGAGAACCAGCTGGACGCACTGCTCCGCTCGGTTCACAAGTGAGCACTAGAACTTCCCATTGCTACCTCCAATCGCCGCTTTGCGGCCTTGGGAGTACACAACTCGTATGACGAGTTGCGGGAGGCCCATCTCGTCAACCAAGTCAATCGCCTGTCCCAGACGACTCCTGGGCGCCGCCTTCTGGATAGGCTCTCACTGAACCCGATCTCTACCCCACTTCCCCTGCTTTCGTACCGGAGATATGGTGGCACAAACTTTGGGTTGAACCTCTTCCTCGCAACATGGATCCCACTCAACACACAGGCAGACGCCTAGCCCGAGCGCACTCTCTTCCCACGCGGTACTCCAATTCTCCTGGCGTCTTCTATGTAGATGTCTCGGGACCAACTCCCTCCGGACACTTTACGGCCGCAGTGATCTCCGAGGGCCACACATTGATGACCTCTCTTTCCGCTCACCGGACACAACACAGGCCGAAGAGGTGGCCATCGCTTTGGCCGCCTCTCACCCGACCTCAAGGGTCATTATCACGGACTCGCGCTACGCCTGTTCCCGATACCTTCCAGGGTACCATAGCTCCTCTGGCCGCCCACCTCTTCGGGCGGCCTCATGGCGCTTTGGCCCACTCCATCCGCATCGTCTGGTTCTGGCCACGGGGTCTCCCTGGTAACGAAGGGCGCATGCCGCTGCCTGCGTCTCTCCTCCGGCCGTACACTCCGACTCTGCGTCTACCCAGACACCTCAGCTCTTACGCAGTACGCGCAATTCTAGAGCATTATCGCAGCTCACGCCGCCTTTACCCAGACCCTGCACGGGGCTCTCTAAAGCGGATGAAAGACTCTGAGACGCTTGCAGACTAACACCTTCTTGGTCCTGCGGCCGCCCAGCATTTCATGCGGGTATACACGGCTACTGTGCGCATTGTGGGGTCCTAGCCGACACCTCCACAGATGGCAGTATGCCCCTCCATACCCCTTCCTTTTCATCCCCTTCCCCCTACCACAAGAGAGGCTTGGGAGGAGTTCCTGCTTGCTGCTCTACCCTGGACGCTCAACGCTCCCTGGTGGCCCGCGCTGAGCGGCGATCATTTCCAGTGGACTTCCGGAATAGGGAGACCACCCAAGTGCTTCTGTAGAGCAACTCTCTGTAATTTTCTGATTAAATGTTTCCCCCACCACCACCACCCCAGAGGCACCGGCAAAAGTCACCAACGCCGCGCGCGTTCGGTGCGAACGCGAGCAAAACGCCGACGGCGTTGACGACGTTCTGCGCATGCTGGTGCTGTTGCGTCCACGTTTATACAGCTGATAAAACTACTATCCTTACTCCTTATAGCTCTGTACTAATTCGCTATCGCAATTGATGCTCGCCTTCGGGTGAAACTGCAACATTTTCTTATTTCACTTTTTTCCGTGTCGTAACACGTCATAATAGTATGAACAAACTATATCCAGCAAGTAGGAAACTAGGGACGCCACTGATAAAGGTTCTGTGCCATACATGACCTCTTCTCCTTCACCAGTTCAGAGATGACGCCATCCTTCGAGGAGACTGCATCGCTGACCGTAAAGCGAGGGGACGCGTTGCTCGCTGATGCAGCTCTCGTGGCACCCAAACGCCCGAGATCAGCTACTCATTGACGGTGACTTCCTGTGCCCGCCAAAAACAGTGAAGGTCACCGCCAAGCGGGCCTTCTCAGATGTGGAATCCGGCTCGACAACTGAGACGCGAGACTGGTGAAAAGCGGGGTGTACAGCTGCGTGGCGAGCATAGCCACCGCCGCTCATTCGGCGAGAGTGAACGGCAGAGGTGCGCCCTTGTGCTACAACTACACAATGTAACCGTTGTTTCCTACACGCTGCTTACCTTCGTTGTTGTTCGAGGCTATGCCATCGAGTCCCTCGTATGGCGCAATGGTGAATGGTAGGCGTTTTTGAAGGAAATGTTGTACTTCCACAAGCTATGCCCGATCCTATTTAAAAAATAGTGTGTATGTATTATTAGTTCAATAAAAAGAGAAACCTTCAGGA